>NW_014577194.1:756937-759342 GCF_000485595.1 Priapulus caudatus | reverse complement strand
CGCCGCCGCCGTCCCGCCGCCGCAACCACAACCCTAACCCTAACCATAACCCTTACTTCTGGTGTGGACGTTATGGTTTTATGGTTTGGTTATGGTTTGCGCAGCGGCATAGTCTGCTTTTTGCCGGAGAAGCTAGTTTGATTTCTTGGCTTAGTTTTCCGGCTTGTCGGGGAAATAATCACTTCGTGAAATACTAGTTCAGTTCGGCGTAGCTCTACTGTAGGCTCGCTCGGTCACGGGCTAATAGACATATTACACGGTAGAACTAAATAAATTACACTCTATTATTGATTAGCTGTGTGTTCGACATCATGTCTGCATGACAGTGGTGATGATTTGTCATCGTGCGTGACAGACATTTCGCGCTCTGTACGTGAGGGTATAGGTAGTTATGAGGGTGGTTGTATGAGGTGGTCGGTAATCGCACGTGAAGTCTAGGGTAGGTAGAGTCAGACGTTGAGTTAGAAGGTGTGGATCACTCGCGCGCACTATATATGTGCATGGAAAACCGTATGTACGATGAATTAGGGTGATACTCCATTAGGATTGTTCCCAACTTTAATGTCATTAATGGTCATAATAATATATGGTCATTAATGGTCATATATATATATATATGGTCATGGTCATATATTAGTTTGTGGTCATGGTCCTATATTAGTTTGTGGTTTAATGTCATTTAGGTTAGGGTTAGTGTTAGGGTTAGGGTTAGGATTATCAATCATTAATCATTAATCATTAATGATATCAAAGTTGGGAACACTCCTAATGGAGCGTTAGCCAGGAATTAACGACGATGAAAAGTGTACGAAGATTGTACAGTGCCGCATTAACCACGCGGCTGGTTCGATGTGCCCCGAAAGCATGTTCTCCCAGTAGGACGTCTACCTGTAATTTAAATTAATTTCGCAGTGCGAACGCGTGCGTGCGTGCATTCCCCCATATGTGATACCTGCTACTAGTAGCGGCTTACAGACTCACATCGGTTTATATCGGCTTATTAGGTTCCGCATTGTTTCAGAAGTAATGTTCGTATATATAGGCCGCAGCTATACGTTATAGCTATACGTTATAGCTATACGTTAGCTGTACGTTATACGTGTAGTACGCCGCTATACGTTATACGTGTAGTATGCAGCTATACGTTATAGCTATACGTTGGATGAGTAGTAGTAATGTGGGGGGGGGGAGAAGGAGGAGGAACAAGAATAAGAGGAGGAAGTGCGTGCTGGTAGCTGCTGCTGCTGCTGTTACTGCTGCCGTTGCTGCTACAGTGGTGCGCGCACTGGTAGAGCTCTACTAGCTGCTTGGTTGGCATGCGCGCACGTACGCATGGACATGTTTGCTCCCAGCTACGCGCCACAGATGCTGTTTCTCCTCTGATATGAGCTGCGACTGCCCGAGGTTCGAACTCGCTAAGATACTAAGCCGCAAGTGTTTGTTTAAGAGTGGCGGCGGTGGCTGTACTCCGCGTACACCTCGCGTGACGCTGCTCGTCGGGAATAAAGAATACAGCTCGATTGCAGACGATCGACTTGCTCGCACGTACACTGTGGTTACAACCTTAAATGTTTCGTTGGATAAAGGTAAGGTCACGGCGTGTGCTGTGATGTTATATATCTTAGATGATAGATGTAGAGTTAAACTAGATGCCCACGTGTTTGTGGTGAGTGAGGTATAGTCGGATAATCGAGGGAGCTATTTGATCTCCTCTCTAGCAACCATTGGTAGGTGTCATTTTTTAGGCGTCGGTATTGTAGGTGTCTCTTTCGCGTGTCTGTATTTCAGAATCGACCGTCGGTCTTTCTTTCTTCTAAATTCGCCGTGCTCTTTCGAATTTAACAGCAGTAAACTAGCGACAGACAGAGAGAGAGAGAGAGAGCCAAAAAAATTACATCTTAAAATCGATAGGCAAGTTCCATTATGAAACTGTGTACATACACTAGGAGAGCAGAATAAACACTCGTGGTATCATACACCGTAAAGGCACTTTACAGTGTACACGAATTACTGTGTGCCGCCATGATGTTAAAGCATTTGTTTGATATCGGTGAGAACGTATAGTGTAATATTCCTAGTGGGATCCGAGGTAGCGGTAGCCTACGGTAGCTGTGGGATCGATACGTGACCGCTCCCCCTCCCCCTCACGGGTCTTCCGATACGTACCCGTTTGTTGGTTCTAGTCAAACGTTACAGGCATACGCGCTCAAGATCTTTGGCACCATCTACGTTATGGATTCAGTTTAAATATTTGCTGGTATTATTTCTCCGGCGGCCGGAGAAGCGGCGGTGAAAACCATCGTTAGTTCTCCGGCCGCCGGAGAATTAAGAACAAATTTGCTTGTTAGATCTCCGGCGCCGGAGAAACAAGTGTACGTTTTCAGCACTGCTTCTCCGGCTTTGCC
>NW_014577194.1:740301-754430 GCF_000485595.1 Priapulus caudatus | reverse complement strand
GAGAGAGAGAGAGAGAGAGAGAGAGAGAGAGAGAGAGAGAGAGAGCGAGAGAGAGAGAGAGAGAGAGAGACGAAGGGCGGACACGGACAGACAGATAAACACAGGCAGAGAGAAGTGAAGGCGGCGGTGCACGTACAGCTTATCATTGAAAAAAAAATCATCACAATTCTGCTGCTCGTGTTCGATGCTTTCCTCTAATTGACAACATCTTCCTTCCGTGTGTCCAAGTAAAAACACTTAACGTTGCTCGTTTGCCGTAATCTGAGCGAGACGAAAGGTCAGTGAGTCAGACAGTTGTTCCTACTAACTGGCATGTTGAAGCCACGAAAATAATAATAATAATAATAATAATAATACTAATAATAATAATAAGTGTTTATCTCCGACATGGTATGCAACGTAATTTGTTGAGACACGTCAATGAAACAGAGAGAAACTGGGTTCACTCGGTCTTCAAACGGTTTCTGTTCATCGGCTTTCTAGGATTCCTGCCTACATACATGTTCATACATATGTATCAGAAGTAGATAATAGGGTTGGAGTGTGACTTCAATAAACAAGGGAAATTCGTAATTTACTAGCTTTAGAATACCTACGATTTACTACGCGTAACTCAACCAACTTGAGCTCAAATCGTATACAGTACATTCGCCTAGCATCGTGCGAAATCATTTCCTCGTATACACCCGCAATCCGGTGATACAAACTAAAACGTACGACACGATTATCCATTCTGTTGCCAGCAAACCGAATGTATAAACCGCCTAACGTGAAACAAAAGGCAGCTACTAGCGCTCATAGGGTCTATGTCCCCCAGGGTACTGCCGGAACGTACCCTGGTAACTATTTCATATGGTTAGGGTTAGGGTTAGTGAGTAGGCGTAGGCGACTCCCTAGACTCGTTAGCGGAGTAGGCGAGGTACGGTCCGGCATATTAGATAGTACCAGGGTACGTTCCCGCAGTACCCTGGGGGACATAGACCCTCTCAGCGCTACTAGCGACTCTTGCTCACTCGGCGATGCGGTGTGGCTCGCTAGTAGCTGCCTTTTGTTTCAAGTTAGGCGGTTTATACATTCTTATCTACTTCTGAGATATGTATAGATATTTGTGTTTGCACTGCCAGAGGCAGTCACGCTGGATTGTTCAACATATTTCCGATCTGGTCTTCACGTACTTCGTCATCCACATGAGCTGTCATTGCATGTTATCACATCATAGTCGCTTTCAATGGCGTGATGATCGGTCCGTTAGTCAAATAATGACCTTGCAGTTTTCAAAAATCTTCCGTATTTACCTCATGAGATTAAACGACTTCCACTATACATGCAGTCTCTGCGAAGTAAACGCTGCACACTATTGGTCTGCCTGTGCGAATAATTTTGGACATTTTTTCGTGTGAGCAGAAGGAGAATGACAACTTATTGGCTCACCCACTCTCAGAATGCATAGGGTGTAATTCTAAAGCTAACACGCGATTTTATGATGGCTTGATGCTCTCGTGTATTTTTATGACATTGCAAGCCATGGTGAATCATATGTGCACGCAGATCGAAGTGTGTGTTTGCAGACTATTTTCGTTGTTTATTTTCTTGACAACACACATGTTGTGTGTATTTGTTCCTGTCGTGCACGTCTATAACTATAAGTGCACGTGCCTGTATGTGCTATGTAATGTTGTCACTTTTTTGTTGTTGTTGTAATGTTGTCACTTTTTTGTTGTTGTTGTAATGTTGTCACTTTTTTGTTGTTGTTGTAATGTTGTAGATATCAATGTCAGGATTTTTCAGTAACGAAATCAAAATTACGATTTCTATTATCTAAGGAGGGAGGTTACTGCGTTCTTGATGCTATATTACTCGTTATTTAGGGTCGTAACACAGAAATCCAGCCCGTTTCACAGCGGAGGTCAATGGTTTGCTGGTAGGCCACAGTACACACATACCTTCTCGCTCCATCCATTGTTACAATGTTATTGAAGGCACAAGGAAATCTGCACAAGGAGAAATGTCCCGCGAATGTGCAAAGTGTAGTCTATAGTGACCATCTAGCCCTTGAGAGATTTAAGGATGTGTCATGTGTGAAAGCCCACTCATTTCAAAAGGTAGTATTCTTTAGCAAATTTAAATATATTACAATTTTAAGATGGCATTTCAAAATCATAACACCGCTTCTTATTTCACGCATCAATTTCTTTCCCTTCTAACAGTGAGCTGGCTACAGCTTGTTTAGTTAACTGATTAGTAGGCCAACTGTTTTACAGTTCTGTTTTTCCGTTTACTTAGTACAGCTAGTTATCTGTGATGTTTAGCTTGGCCGTCTCAGGCTGTATATAACGATACATCGGGTGTGAATTTCATTCGCTCCTGGTGATATGTAACACAGTTATGATTAAGTAGCTCCTAGCACTTGCAGTTGTGGCATGAGCTATTTCTCTGTTCCAGTTTTATTCGTGTATTGAATTTGTATCAAATCTCGGGCAACTAGGCTAACGCTCCATTAGGAGTGTTCCCAACTTTGATATCATTAATGATTAATGATTAAGGATTGATAATTCTAACCCTAACCCTAACCCTAACCCTAACCTAAATGACATTAAACCACAAACTAATATATGACCATGACCTGGCATATATATATATATATATATATATATATATATATATATATATATATATATATATATATATGTGTGTGTGTGTGTTATTATGACCATTAATGACATTAAAGTTGGGAACACTGCTAATGGAGTATCACCCTATTTCTCTGTTCCAGTTTTATTCGTGTATTGAATTTGTATCAAATGTATCTCGGTCAACTAGACCTGCAGGCCAATCGTCTCCGATGCTGAATTTTTGTAGCAATGCATCCAATGATTTCCGCTTACAAGTCTGAAAATGATTGTAAGGAATAAGCCTCAAAGCAATTTATACGAGCACGAGACTAAATCGATCTAGATAGCTTTCATGTACAGCGGAGGAGAGTGAGCACCAAGTAGCTAGCTAGCAAGCGAGTCTAACATGTTCACCAGCGATAGTTATTACTAGACTGACCGTGAAGATGACATATATAACCGTCATCATTAAACCCATGCGACTCGGTTTCCTATGGAGATTGTTTGCAATAAGATCTAGCAATAAGATTAATGCACTACTGACTATAGATACGCGCTTTCTTTGTGATCATCGGTGCAAAGGTTCCTGCCCGATTCTTACATTGACTGAATATAATGTTCGCGAATCATACCAGGGAGTGCATTACAGAATCATAATAGGCAGTTGCATCCGCGAAATTTATACTCCTTGAGCTATGGAGAGGTTTACCAGCTAGTTATACATACCGTTAGGGCATTGACGCCATATAAGTGTAAGTATGTTATATGTTAGAATTTCAACAGATGATGGAGGTGCAATTTCCTGGTTCACGGCGGACTATGGTTTGTTTGTAGAACTAGATATGTCGCCTGATTGACGGTATGACGGTATGTATGTTATCATGTAAAATTGTAAGTGGTTGTTAGCATTTCAAATGTTGACATTTATCATGTCGAACCGTTCCACTAGAGGGCACTACTAGTACTAGTTTACATGTGCATTGACGCCGAGAGGCCTGCACACACACACGTGGTTTACGCAGATATGATTGTTTAAACCGTTAAAATTGGTTTATAATCTGTGGATGCTTTTATTACGTTTACCTTCAACGTTTTTTAATTTTTCTTGATTGTAACAAGTTATTGGGGAATACGCCCGACTAGCCTACAATTAGACAACTGTTGCTTTTAAGCTTTTATTATCAATTATAATTATCAACGGCTAGCTAATAACTGGTAAATTATGAAAACGTGGCTATAAACATAAGAATGTGAACACTGGATTTTGTAACGCGTGGTGATTATGACTTCTCATAGACTGATCGCTGGATCCATCAACCTCCAGATCTGTGGTCCACAGACCGCACGACGACTCGCTGCTTGATCCATTACCCCTCCTCCACTCTACAAGCTCTTGTAGACCTCCACATCTACCGACTGTTACCTCTCTACCTCCGACAACGGTCCGTGTGGCCACAGCTTCACTCGCTTGCCCCACCATTCGTTCAACGACCGTTGATCCATTGAACACGCGTCGCCGAGTACGTTCACCACGCGACCTTCCTCCCGTTCTGCTAGACCGACCTCTGACCTCAAACGTACCGGATGACATATTGTGTTAACGAGGTCTGTCATCAGTGGCTGGAATTCACGCGCGAGAGTGGCACATGCTCGTGTTGTTATCCCGTGCCAATTTATTTTTGGGTATACGTACATATATACGTACAGTAAAAAATTTGTTGAGCGGTTTCGACTCACTGCTTATTTTTGCTTCGTGTGTTGTTGTCGGTGTCGCGTTACGTTTTTCGATGACTGGTTTTGCGAAGTCCACCGCTATGTGCTAAGCGTCGTTGTGTACGTTAGATGGTATTAAATTGACTTCGGCATTTTTTACGGTGAGTTTATTATTTGTGAAAATGAAAACTATGCTTAGATTAGTTTGAAATCAGACAAAAATCACGTCGATTCGAATTTCTGTATACGGAAAAAACGTGCTCGCCGTGTAAGATGCGTGGTAGTGGTAGAGGTAGTGGTAGTGGTAGCAGTACTAGTAGCGCTAGCTGTATAGTGGTAGTGGTAGTGGTAGCTGTATAGTGGTAGTGGTAGTGATAGTAGTATTTGTGGTAGTGGTAGCAGTGGTAGTAGTATTAGAGGATTAGTGGTAACGGTGGTAGTGTTAATGGTAGTGGTAGTAGTAGCAGTAGTAGTAGCTAGCCTAGAGCTAGCTATAGTGGTAGCGGTGGTGATAGTGTAGTGATATTGTTACGAGTAGTGTTATTGTTAGTGGTAGTAGTAGCAGTAGCAATAGTAGTAGTGGGCAGGTATAGTAGCAGCAGTGAACGGGTTTCATACTCGCATGCGTTCTGACAGGAGGGTGAATCCCAGCGGTTGTTTCAGCTGCTTTCCCTGATTGCACGCGGGATGTCCTCGAGCAAACCTAATGACTAATCAATCCTCCAGGCAGATAGGGATGGATGATGGCAGCATGGAAGAGGGTCGTGTGCATTCGCATCTCGTTTTTTTCTTTCTCACCAGTAAGGTTGAACGACCCTTGCGCGTGGTGCACGTGGGCATTCGCATGAGTTGCGATGTTATTCAGAACGCGTGTGTTCACGCGTGGGCTTTTAATCGCACGGCGGGCGTAATTTTTAGCTCGCCTTGACATCGTCAAGATGAGCTATTGCCGTGGGGTGTCGTCCGTCGTACGTCCGTCCGTCCGTCGGTCCGTCCGTCAACATTTGTCTACGGTCAACGATAACTCAATGTTTCAAATTGCAAATAGTTGTTACTCTTATGGGAGAGGTTTGAACTTCCTATTTTGGAGCACGCCAGTCGACCTACATTCGAGCCACGCCCACTTTTTGGCAACAATTGAAATGGCCATAAGTCAATTCAGGTTCAACGGATTTTGCTCATTTCTAGTATGTGAATGAATAAGGACTGGCCCCAAAACATATCACACGGGTTTTGATATTTTTTTAAATTATGCAAATTAGGTAGATTTTGGCAATTTCACTATGCATTTCAGTGTCTGTCTACGGTCAAAGATAACGCAAGAACCGTTTGACCCACATGTTTCGAATTAACGTTCTCTTCGCGCGCGACAAGCGATCCGGAAATGCCGCCCGCCTGTGTCTGACGCTCCAACGCGCTGCTCCAAGCCACACGAACGACAGACGGACACACCACGCCTCGCCTCTCTCCTGCTAGCAACACGAAGCTAGTTCCTACACGCACACACTCGCTCTCCCTCTCTCATGCAGAGCCAGCTCACCGCGTCTCTCCTCTCTCTTCGTGCGTGCACGCCGTCACAGAGCCGCTCCGTCACTGCTGACAGTAGTAGCGCATGGCAGAAAGCGAGGCTTGTAGAGTGAGAGAGAGAGTGAGAGCGGCTTCGAGCGGCAGTCGCTTGCCAGCTACTGAAACTCTATCCGGCACGCGTGAGCCAGTCTGCTGCTGCTGCTGCTGGTATTACTGCTGCTGCTGCTGCTGTTGCCTGCCTACTGCCTGCTGTATTACTGCTGCGCTGCGCTGCTGCTACTGCGCTCGTGGTATTTACTGCGTGCTGCTGCTGCTGCTGCTGCTGCCTGCTCACTGCTTACTGCTGCTGGTATTATGCTGCTGCTGCTGCTTACTGTTGCCTGCTACTACTTTGCTCGTATTACTGCTGCTTGCGCTGCCTGCTGCTGCTGCCTACTGCTACTGCTGCTGGGTATTACTCTGCCTGCTGGCTGCTGCTGCTGCTACTGCCTGCTCGTAATTAACTGCTGCTGCTGTTGTTGCTGCTACTGCTGCTATGGGTATTACTGCTGCTGCTGTGTTTTGTTGCTTGCTGCTGCTGCTGCTTGCGCTCTACTGCTACTGCGCTGGTTTACTGCCTGCTTGCTGGCTGCTGCTTACTGCTGCTGGTATTACTGCTGCTGCTGACCTGCTGCTGCTGCTGCTGCGTGTATAGGCTGCTGCTGCCTGCTGCTGCTCTACATACTACTGCTGGTATTACTGCTGCTGCTACTGCCTACTGCTGCTATTACTGCTACTGCGTGCTGGTGGTGTGGTATTACTGGTACTTGCTGCTCGGTTTGGGTGGGTGGTGGTTATTCTGCTTGCTGCGGCTCTGCTGCTGTGGTGGTTGTATTACTGCTGACTGCTGCTGTGCTACTGCGTGCTTGCTGGCTGTCGTCGGTGGGGTGATTACTGCTGCTGCTTGCTGCTCTACTGCTGCTGCCTGCTGGTGTGTGTCGGTGGTATTACTGCTCTGCTACTGCTACTGCTACTGCTGTTTATTACTGGCTACTCTGCCTTGCTTGCTTACTGCGCTAGCCGTATTACTGCTACTGCCTCTGCTGCTACATGCCTGCCTTGCTGCTCGGTGGTGGCGTGTGCGGGATGTTACTGTTGGCTGCTGCTGCTGGCTGCTGCTGCTGCGCACATGTGCTAGGGAGCAGGGACGTACCACTGCAGTCATTTGCGCATGGCGGGATCAACGAGAGCTCACGTTCCTATCTACGTGGCTCCACCGTGTCGGGAAAGCTCAGCACTGTGCGGTGAAGGGTGGCGCCGTGTGGGCTCAGTAAATAAGAGTGTCAATGACACTGTAGCTCACCGTGGGTGCTGATAAAAGAGGGAGGGGCGAATATATAAAGCAAGAGTATATATTGGAGAACTACCATTATATAGCATATCATCCCATTATATACATTGATAGATGATATATCCATTATGTTTGCATGCGAAATAAAATTTTCGCATCTGGGACCAGTCTGAAATCTGAATGAGAGATGCGCTACGCCTAAATGATCGCCATTTGGAGTTTCGAATATCGCCGCAAATAAAAACAAAAACTATTCCAGTCAAATTACTGGCTACGAAAGAATCTAAAAACACATATTCACGTAATATAGGTATGATTGTAGATTGTTGACCAGCTTAGACGAAATATTTTAGGTAATAGGATGTTGTCATCTCTCCCATCAGCAGTACAACTGTTTTGGGGCTAGCCCTTACACATTCACCATACCAAAATGTAACCAAAAATCAAACTGAATTTACGATGGCCATCTTTCATTTTTCCAAAAAAGTGGGCGTGGCTTCAAAAGTAGGTCAACTGGCGTGCTCCAAAATAGGAAGCTTCAAATCTCTCCATAGGAGTAAACAACTGTATTTCAACTTGANTTACTGCTGCTGCTGCTGCTGCTGCTGCTGCTGCTGCTGCTGCTGCTGCTGCGATGAGCTTGATCGGCGGTCAGTCTGCTTACAGTGCGAGAGATTCTAACTGCTTTTTTTACTTGCGTGTAGCTGGGGGTGTAAGAACTGGGGCGTAGTGGAAATCGGCAGAGTTTCAGTTGGTAGCAGAGAGCATGTGGAGTGGTTGGCATATGGTAAAGAAGAAGGGTTGGGGTCTTGCTTGCTACATTTGTTATCCCATTGTGAGATACAGCTGAATACAGTCGAGCATTTAAACGTATCCAGTACTGAGTAGTATGTTAGTGAGCGAGAAGAGAGAGAGAGAGAGAGAGAGCGCGACGGGATAAAGTAATTATTGAAATAACTATTTAACTAATAAGTTAATTAGTTTAATAATTGCTTAATAAAAATGACATTTAATGAGCAGCGCTGTTGCCACATTTCCCCCATAAAGTAATTTATTCATTAGCACGCTCATCAAAATTCATATTAATTTGATAATGTGAAATTGTTGTCGCTTTTACTTGGCGCTATGATAAGAAATTGCCGTGTAAAACACAACAATAGCGTTTCTATCAAGAGTACATAATAGGAGATAATCTCTTTTTATGTACTCTTGGTTTTTATATTTATTCACACGACCCGCATTATTATAATTTATTGTTCATAACGTTGTAACGTATATTTATCACACAGCGAGTGAGTAATTAAGAATAGCTCGACCCGTGTGCTGCGTGAATTAACGCACCCACCCGCTATGCTCCTGCGCTCATCTATTTTGCATGTATATAGGCGATCCGAAGTAAGCATTCTGTAATAACTAACATCAAGAGTAGATAACCTTCCTACCTACCTACCTTCTCTTCCTACCTACCTACCTACACTACCTACTCTTGTTACTTACCTACCTACACTACCTACTCTTCCTACCTACCTATACCTACCTACACTACCTACTCTTGCTAACATGCACGCCGTAATGCGCAGCTTGTATACTGCAGTGCTAGAGAGCTAGGCTAGATATTCTGCTATGATCAGTAGGGCAAACCCTGGCATCGCGTGTCTATGTAACACGTATACTGCAGTGCTATAGAGCTAGGCTAGATATTCTGCTATCATCAGTAGAGCAAACTCGGGCATCGCGTGTCTGTATAACAGTATTGCACTCGTCTGTTGCGCACAGATATTTCGGGTATACATGCAATGAAAAGCTAACAATCATATATGTGCTTTGATGCGCAAATTTTGTTATGATAATTGGAAAAACCCTGGCAGTATCTGTAGGTGGCACGTGCCTGCGTAAAGCCCGGAGCATATCCAGTGTACGTGTGTGTGTGTGAGTTTGTGTGTGTGCGTGTGTGCGTGCGTGCGTGCGTGCGTGCGTGCGCGCGTGTGTATGTTGTGCGTGCGTGTGTGCTGTATGATTCGGGGAAGGGGGGACTTTTTCTGCTGTGACCAACAGGGGCTGTTTAGGGACCGCTACGCCGGCTGAGACCAGAGAGCCCTTTCGTCTGCAGGGTCCTTACGTGACCGCTACATTAGCTGTGTCCATGCACGCCGTGTGCTGAAGTCTACGTTAACACAGCCGCAGGTGTGCAACGCATGCACACGAGTTAGCAACGATACATAACTGTACTATTTACTACTGCTGGGAGTAGACGCTGAGGATGATTATTACACGTACTCTTGGCTCCTGCTAGGTGATAATGATCATGGAAGGTGATTGAGATTTTTACTAACTTGCCACTATACACGTGTCACACTAGTAATGGCTTGTTTTTTGGAAGCGGAAGTTGGCGCAGTGGGGACTGATGAAGCTGCGGGTTGAGGTTAAGATGCTGGCTTTCGGTTTCGCGTCTGCATCCTTGCTAGTTTCAGTTTCATTTCTACATCCGTGCTAGTTTCAGTTTCACGGCTGCATCCTTGTTAGTTTCGGTTTCGCTTCGGCATCTTTGTTAGCTTTAGTTTCACGTATGCATCCTTGTTAGTTTCAGTTTCACTATTGCATCATTGCTAGTTTCAGTTTTACTTCTACATCTTTGTTAGTTTCAGTTTTACGTTTGCATTCTTGCTAGTTTCGGTTTCACGTCTGCATCTTTGCTAGTTTCAAAGTACGTACGCAAGTTTCCACCTCTACGTAGTACGTACGCAAGTTTCCACCTCTACGTTTACTCTTTTCGTTACCTTATCCCCTCGCCTCTAGTCAAACTACATCTTCGAGCTCCTCCGTCTTCTCCCGCCTCCAATACCTCACCCTACACTACTTACTCAACCTTCTTTCTTCATTTACCTTCTCCCCGGCTCCACCTTTTCTGCTTTTCCATTTACTCCCTCCGTCTCTAGTCATACGGCCTCGTTTCTTTGACCTTTATTCACGATAAATGCCCGATTAACCTATAACTCATCGTGTCGTCTGCAAGCCTCATGAAAAGTACTGCCGGGAAGGTGACATTATCTAAGGAAGCCGCTCAGCTTCCCGCTTCCCAGGTTCTACGGTTTAGTAGGTGCGCTACTGGCACCCGTTCCTTAAGGGTATAGTAACAGGTTGCGTCGATAGAGTCCACGATAGATAGAACAGATAGATAACACAAATGCAGTATTATAAAGCTACTCTCCGTATGTTCTATTATTGTACCACAGAATATTCTCCATACAACGTACTACATCGAATCCTATACAGGTAAATGGACCTTGCAGGGCATTCTCTTTCGTGAAAGCGTTATTACGTCTCATTAAATGACACGAATAATAACAAGCCGTGCATCAATTAGCTAAATCATTAGTGGCCGTGCCTCATCTGTTTGCTCAACTCGCCGGTTGCGTAAGTTGGTATACCCCCCCTCCCCCCGCGTGAGCCATAACATCGGCGAAATGACAACACCATTACGTGCATTGTCGTTATCACAGGAACGTGATCGCTGTGAGTCATTTTCACGCGGTCACACGCACAGGCACTTGGAGCGTTTCAATAAAATATAATGCTAAATAAATACGAAATCTATTTACTACCAAAGTCTTCATGTTTCTCTACTCTCTTTCGCCTATTATTGCCGACAATTTCCTCTAAATGGCAAATGCCGTGCAAATGCTCCTCTGCAACACACATGTACACCGCACGCACGCTACCGCACTCTGACACATATATATACATAGAGTCGAAACGCTCCAAGTCCTTGTGGTCACACGCGCCAGCCGGGGGAAAACCGTGAGAGTCACCTCGTTCTTACATCTCACACTAATGCACGAGCGTGTAGAGGGCGCATGAAGTCGTGACGTCACACGTTCCCGTATTTCCAATGATGTGTGGTCATGTAGCATTATGTGCGCTGTGGAGGTTTGGGAGGGGGGATCTTAAAAACTGACAGCGAATTGTTAGGTGCACGTTGTTGAAACGTGAAGCCAAAGTATTCGTTGTTGAAGGAACTCGTAGTAAGAAAGTTGGTGATTTACCAAACCATTTCGAGACTTTTAACATCGTGTTATTCCTTCAGTGTAATAGGTAACGTAGATGGACGCACGAACGCGCGCACCCATGCACGCACGCATGCACCCACGCACGCACGAACGCACGCACGGACCCACGCACGCACGCGCGAACGCACGCACGCACGGACGCAGCGCTACCGTCAATTCCGCGTGCCTTATTTCTTCGTTGTCATACCTGTCTACACAACGCCACACTATGCGACCTGTCTATTATTATATATAATGTGTAGCACATCGAAACAATAACCGAACTTATCAGGATTTCTTGCAAATATTATAGCCTGCCTATCGATGCTGATGTTAGCACCTCGTGTCTAAGTGTCGCACGAATCTACCCCGCGACCACACGCAGCGCAAATATTCGTTCATGCGGATTCAGATGTACGTGGCGTCGGTTAAAGTGCGTTTTGCGAGTTTGTGCGCACAGTGGCGCGCGTGCGGTGCGTCGAGTAGTTGTAAGGTGTCGTGGGAACGGCGTTTACGCGGGGTTTTGTTCGAGAAGTCGTGTACGCGAACAATTACAATTCGATGATAAACACAATTCATGTTCACTTTGCCATTATTTTTATTAGTGAACACTTCCAACTCTCAAGTGTCTGCGGTCGTAGCTGCGAATCTTACGCTGTGTGTGTGCGTGTGTATGTGCGTGAGTGTGTGCGTGCGTACGTGCGTGCGTGCGTGCGTAAGTGCGGGTGTGTCTGTGCTGTGCTGTGCATGCGTGCGTGCATGCGTGCGCGTGCGTGCGCGTGCGTGCATGCGTGCGCGTGCGTGCGTGTGTGCGTGTGTGTGTGTGCATAGCACCTCCTGTATGCGCGCTACAGGGGGGAAGCAGGATATTGCGGCCGCCACGCGGCGTGATTACACCGGTAGCCAGTCTATAATCTGATTACGACACGTGGAAGTAAGTAACCGAATTAGGAGCGAGCGACGTAGAGCATACTAGAGCTGCGGTGCGCGTACGTACGTAACAGCCGCGTGAGAGAAATAACAGATTACAGAGAAGATAGGCGGCTGGCCGGCTACTCGTGTTACGATATTACGGAGCCTGTACGTGTGTGTGTGTGTGTGTGTGTGTGTGTGTGTGTGTGTGTGTGTGTGTGTGTGTGTGTATGTGTGTGTGTATGTGTGTGTTGTGTGTATGTGTGTGTGTGTTGTGTGTGGTGTGTGTGTGTGTGTATGTGTGTGTGGTGTGTGAGTGTGTGTGTATGTGTGTGTGTGTATGTGTGTTATGTGTGTGTGTGTGTGTGTGTAGTGTGTGTGATGTGTGTGTGTGTGTATGTGTGTGTGTGTATGTGTGTGTACGTGTGTGTGTGCGCATGCGCGCGGTGCGTGAGTGTGTGCGTATGTGTGTGTACGTGTGTGTGTGGCGCACGCGCGGCGTGCGTGCGTGCGTGCGTGAGTGTGTGTATGTGTGTGTACGTGTGTGTGTGTGAGTTTGTTGTGTGGGGAACTGGATGAAGCTGCGGGGTTGAAGTTAAGATGCTGGCTTTCAGTTTCACTTCTGCATTTTTGTTAGTTTCAGTTTCACTTCTGCATCGTTGCTTGTCTCGGTTTCACGTCTGCATCCTTGTTAGTTTCGGTTTCGCTTTGGCATCCTTGTTAGCTTCAGTTTCACTATGGCATCATTGCTAGTTTCCAGTTTCACTATTTCATCATTGCTCAGTTGCAGTTTCACTTCTACATCGCTGTTTAGTTTTTAGTTTTACGGGCTGTCAATCCATTGCTTATTTCGGTTACGTCCTGCATCCATTGCATAGTTTCAGTTCACTTCTACATCCTTGTTAGTTTCAGTTTCACATCTGGCATCCTTGCTTGTTCAGTTTGCACTTCTAGCAGTCCTATGTTAAGCTTTCAGTTTCACTTCTACATCCTTGTAAGTTTCAGTTTCACTTCTGCATCCTTGTTAGTTTCGGTTTCGCTTGTAACATATGATTTACAGATGTTAGATAAATTAGTTAGAAACACGGAGTGCGGCTAGACTCGGAGTTGTTTTAGTGGTAATCTATGTAGACGGAGCGTCGCGCGTCTTGTTGTGGTTACAATGATGTTATAGGGAGAATTGTAAACGTGTTTTAGCCTTTTAGGTCGGACGTTTAGGGTCATTGTGAAATGAGGGTAGGCACATAGGGCTGTGGGTTAGTGACATATGTGGGGGCAGATTTGTGGTAGGGGAAAAGGACAGAGATGTAGGAGTCGAGGAGTCTGGTTGTGGTCGCGTGAGTAAGCACACGTGCTTACGCGCGTGTGCGCATTTCTTTGTCTTTTTGTGCAAGATGTGCAAGATGTGTCAGATATTAAAGTTTAGTCAGTTTAATACCCAAGTTTGGATTCCTTCTTCATCGTTTCTACATCGAACATTAATTCAACGTTACACGCTTCTGCATCCTTGCTAGTTTCAGTTTCGCTTCTGCATCCTTGTTAGTTTCAGTTTCACTTGCATCCTTGCTAATTTCAGTTTCCCTTGCATCCTTACTAATTTCAGTTTCGCTTCGGCATCCTTGCTGGTTTCAATTTCAATTTCACGGCTTTGATAGTTTCAGTTTCACATCGATGTGCTTCCCTGGCTGCCCGGCTGACGTGACGTGGCGTGACGTATAATGACGTATCATGACGTAGGTCCTCGCCTGCGATTCACTCGGGATTCCGTCCTCGGTTTCCGAGTTCAGCCAAATGGGTGGTTGAATTTACTAGTTCGCCGGGCATTCACAGCTTGTCCGGTTCAGCTTAGCTCCATCTGTGCTCCCCCGCGCCCCACCTATACGCGCAGTAACGTTTAAGGGTTGTAAGCCATGGTGTTGATGAGGTATTGCAGAGTAAGCAGACATAACACACACACACACACACACACACACACACACACACACACAC
>NW_014577194.1:725499-737395 GCF_000485595.1 Priapulus caudatus | reverse complement strand
GAAGTCGCTCATCTGTCGAAGTCGCTCATCTGTCGTTGCCAATTACCTTCAATCATGCGGCAGCTCGAGAGAAGATGATGCGGTCAAGTCGTTATCGTAGTACATAAATGGGAAGTGCGGTTAGCCTCGTGAGATCATATCAACTCGTGTGCTGCCCGTCTTAGGCTAGTCGGATTATGTGTGGATATGTTTACCACTTATTACTTCGGAAATGTGTTGATCTTATTCTCTCATCTTCAAAAGACGTGTCTATACATTCTGTTGTTTATTTTTGCTTGCCTGGGTACAAAGTTATTGTAGAAAATGGTTCAAGAAAGGTCCAAAAATGACAATTTGACGGCCATTTTGTTTATGCAAATTAGGATATAGGCTTATCGGATTCAACATACTCGAATTATGTTAAAAAGTCTGGTTCCCAACTTTTACTCCAAAATGCCTCTAACATTCACATTTTTAGCTCGCCTTGACATCGTCAAGATGAGCTATTGCCATCGGGAGTCGTCCGTCGTCCGTCCGTCCGTCCGTCAACATTTGGCTACGGTCAACGATAAGTCGATAACTCAAGAACCGTTTGACCCACATGTTTCAAATTGCATATAGTTGTTACTCCTATGGGAGAGGTTTGAATGTCGTATTTTGGAGCACGCAGTCGACTTTTTGGCAAAAATGTAAATGGTCATAAGTCATTTCAGGTTCAATGGATTTTGCTCATTTCTGGTATGTGAATGAATGAGGACTGGCCCCAAAACATATCACACAGGTTTTGAATTTTTTTTAATTATTATGCAAATTAGGTAGATTTTGGCAATTTCACTATGCATTTCAGTGTCTGCCTACGGTCAACGATAACTTAAGAACAGTTTGACCCACATGTTTCAAATCGCATGCAGTTGTTACTCCTATGGGAGAGGTTTGAACGTCGTATTTTGGAGCACGCCAGTCAACCTACTTTCGAGCCACGCCCACTTTTTGGCAAAAATAAAAATGGTCATCTAAATTCATTCGATTTTGTAAAATTTTGGTACGTGAATGTGTAAGGCTAGCCCCAAAACAGTTGTTACTCCTATGGGAGAGATGACAACGTCCTATTTCGTTTATTTCGTCTAACTGGTTAACAACTCTACAATCATACCTATATACGTGTAATATTGTGTTTTAGATTCTTCGTTACAGTAATTTGACTGGAATATTTTATTGTTTTTATTTGCGCGATATTCGAAAACCAAAATGGCCATCATTTAGGCGTAGCGCCATCTCTCATCAAGATTTCAGACTTTCAGATCTGAAAAATTTATTTTCGCATCAAAACTTATGCATATATAATTATCATGAGTATATAATGGGAGATATGCTATATAATGGGAGTTCTCCCATATATACTCTTGCTTTATATATCCCCCCTCCTTCTTCTATCACACCCAAGGTGAGCTACAGTGTCATTGACACTTTCATTCAGAAATCCCACTAGTCTATCTGTACTGGCGACGATTTAGTGAGATCGGTTGAGGTCTGTACTCGAATGAGTTGTGATGTCGTATTCGGTTTCGACTTTGATGTCTGTTGGGCGCGTAAACATGTATGAACCAGTTTAGTGTCTGTGACCAGCTCGACTCCGCGTGATCGGTGTGTGAATTGTTTTGATTTTTCAATTCAGTGGTCGCTCGTGCATGCACTGTGCAAAATCGACGATGAAAGTAATAATAAGATCAATGGACTGATCTCTTGTTCATTTGGTAAACATCATGGAGCAATCCACGCCATTGACCGCTTTGATTTCTATTGAAAACGCATTGCATGCAGAATGGTAAATTTCTAAATGGAAACGGTTTCCACACACGAGCGCACGCCGTTGATTTGATTATGCCCTTATATCATAAAACTTTTAATATGGCTCAGACGATGACGTAATACGAAGCCCGTATTCTGCAGCCAAGCAGCAGCACACTAATGAGGTCAGTACAGCTATATGAGCGTGGTATACATCTCCTCCTCCTGCCTCCCTCCCTCATCCTTCTCCTCTTTCTCCTCCTCCTCCTCCTCCTCCTCCTGCTCCTCCTGCTCCTCCTGCCACCACCTCCCACTCCTCATCCTGCTCCTGCCCTCCTTCCTACGCCCTCCTCCTCCGCCCTCCCATCCCATCATCTTTCTCCCATCCTCCCTCCTCCTCCTCCCTCCTCCTCAACATCCTCCTGCTCCTCGCGCTCCCCTACCCTCTACCTCCTCCCTCCTGCTCCCTTCCTCATCCTTCTCCTCGTTCCTCCCTGCCTACCTGCCTCGCTCCTCCTCCTCGATCTTTTTCCTCCTCCTCCTCTTCCTCCTGCTCCTCCCTCCTCTCCTGCTCCTCCTCCTCCCCCTGCCCCTGCCTCCATCCTCTTCCTTCCTCTTCTCCTCCTCTCCTGCCCGCTCTGCCGTCATCCCTCTCGACCTCTTCCTCTTCCCTCCTTTCTCCTCCCATCCTCCTCGCATCTCCTCACTCTTTCCTCCTCCCCCTGCCCCTGCCCCTCATGCCTCACTCCTCCTCTCCTCTTCCTCCCCTGCCCTGCCTCATCCTCCTCCCCCCCCTCACCCCTCCCACTCCTCCTCCGTCTTCTCCTCTTGCCTCCCTCTTGGCCCCCCTGCCTCATCCCTCCTCGCCTCTAGCTTACACACGACGCGCCTAGTTGATACGCTAGCCTACGTCAGCCCTGATATCCGATAACGAATTTGCGCATTTGTGGCAATCGTGCAGGCGTATACAAGTCGCTAGACTAGCTCTGCCGCCTGGTACCATCTGATATGTCGTGGGGCGCTTTCGTATCCTGCTGAATTCACCATCCATCATCCGTTTTCATAACACCTTATGAAAGGTTGCGGACATACATGCGCTGGTTGTAGTCTCAGATAAACCCTCGCCGTGACTTGTGATTCTGGCCGCGACCTTTACTAACTTCGGGCTTAAGTTAATAAAGGGCCAGTACGGGGCAATAACCCCTGATCGTCGTACGCCTGCTATTATTATGATTACCTCACACATTGCTGCGATATAATACCCCAGTATTACCCCTAATACCCGTTCATTCAGTGATTGATATATCATTTCTTCTGCGAGTTTAGTACCACAGGATTGCACTGGGGAAACTAAGTGGGTAATGGTAAAGTGTTTGAGAATTGGTCAATGTCGGTGTGTCAGTATAAATGACCAGTATAATCAAGGATGAACATTACACTGGCTCGTACTCACTCGACCGTAAATCGTTGAGAATCGATGAACTGGTGGCAGTCGGGGACTCGGAGTCAGTCTAGGATGAACATGCAATCTCTGATGATTTGCATTCATGAGAGTTGCATTTATGCAGGAGTAGATAATAGGGAATTCCCTATTATTGCCTATTTCCAATTGCTTATTGCCAATTCCCTATTATCTACTCCTGATTTATGTCATTGATTGCAGGATATAAACAATATATTATCAGGAGTAGATAATAGGTAATTCCCTATTATCTACTCCTGATATTATACATGTGCCTGTATATAAGCGTCACCCGAGTGAAACCCAACAAATTCCTTTATAGATTGATACACTTTCCATTAGTGGTTTTACTGTATAACTAATTTCTAAAATGTCCGTTATATACAGGCAACTGTGCCAGAGATGTGACCGCTAATGTTGACCGCTAATGTGACCTAAATGTTGACCGCTAATAAGACCGCTAACCGTTTATGTTCATGTTCATGTGTTTGTGCGTGCGTGCGTGCGTGCGTGCGTGCGTGTGACCCAGCAGTATTCAGCAGGATAGTAAGGACGATGTTTGCGTTTGTGTTTGTGCGTGCGTGCGTGCGTGCGTGCGTGCGTGTGATCCAGCAGGATAGTATAACGACGATGTTGTGTTTGTTAGTGTGTGCGTGCGTGCGTGCGTGCGTGCGTGCGTGTGACTCAGCAGGATACTAACGACGATGTTTGTGTTTGTGCGTGCGTGCGCGTGAGTGCGTGCGTGTGATCCAGCAGGATAGTAACGACAATGTTTGCGTTTGTGTGTTTCACAGGAGGGCAAGTCGAAGCCCAAGCATAAGCCAGTGCAGGAAGACGATGACGACGACCTGCCGATGCCGTCGCAGGGGCCCCCTAAGGGCCGGACACGGCGTGGCGCCGTCAGTGCTGAGGTCTACACGGAGGAGGACGCGACCACATACGTGAAGAAGGTAGGTGCCAAACTCAACGACAGATGGCGCTCTCGCTCTGGCTCAATTCACATTCAATTCAATTCAATTTCAATTCTTTCTTCTCATTCGAAGGGGTCGCTGGGTGTTACCTTAGCAATTTTGCCTGTAGATCCGTGTCGAATAGCAGTAGAACTAACAAGCGTGCAACACAAAACCACAAGTTCCTTAGGTTACGGCGCCAAATGTAACCTCGTACTTCGGTTACTTAGGTGAGGTAGGCAGCGGGTAAGAGAACAGGGTATAAGATGCGCAAAGACAAGACGCAAACACGAACTAGCGAAGTAACGTACCACAAGCGACTGTATTGATAGCCATAATAGTACAAGTACAAGACGTAGCGTACAAATGCAACGTGACAAGGTAGAACACAGGGAGAGAGAGAGTCGAGCTCCCCGTGCCTGAGTGCCGCTCGCCTTATATACCCCGGCGATTCCCGTGCCCGCCATCCGGGCATTATCCTGTCACCTCTTGGGTTCTCCAGGTTCCCATTCTGCCGACCCCCGTCTTACGAGGGCCGCATCTCATGATGTCGCGTATCACGTATCCTGCTCTCCGCTCTCTAAGTGACCATTCACTCTAGTCAGTCGTTACCACCTGTACGACACCTGTACCACCTGTGGCCCTGCTACCGGCTGTCGCCCGCTCTCCGCTCACTCGGCAACGTGCCTAATTAATGAGCTCGAGCGCAGCATCGCTACACATGCAGTTTGGGTATGTGCATGAACGACTGCCGCCACGCCGAGAGAGAGAGAGAGAGAGAGAGAGAGGTTCGCATTGTCGGGAACGCGTAATGAACACAGCAGTGTGTTTTAATGAATGGAGCAATTTGTTCTAATGAATATAGTATTGTGCGCGATTGAACATAGCAATGTGTTCTAATGAACATAGCAATGTGTTCTAATGAACACAGCAGTGTGTTCTAATGAACATAGTAATGTGTTCTAATGAACATAGTAATGTGTTCTAATGAACATAGTAATGTGTTTCTTACGTGTACCCAGCTCTGACTGTGACGCGGGGGAGGGGTTTGCTGGGTATCTTTGATAGTAGGTGGCGCTGAAGTAGAGGGCTTGTTGCCGGGACTCGGGTGGTGGCGGCTACGTCGTCTGTAATGTCAGGCACGGTCGCCTGTAGCTCTCTATCTCTGTAGCTTCCATCGCTATAATGCGGACCAAGGCAGGCATATTGCTGAAGCTAGCTTAACTGGCTGTGAAAGCCAGTGTGGTCACGGTAAGGAACAACAGGGTCTTGAAAAGGTCAGTTGTAAGTAAAAAGGTTCGCAAGGGAAATTACCCGTGGGCAGGCCGCTACCCTAGATACGTCTATAATAAATATTCTTAATTGATATCTATAATATATATCTATGATATATATATGATATATAGATCCACAGTATTACGAAAACTGATTTGAGGGTAATGCATTGCCCTACATTCGCTATTATTCTCGGTTGTCTATTGGGCGCTATGATTGAGCGGGTGATCTGTTTAGCGGCGAGTGGTAGTTGTGCTTCATCTAGCATCTCCATTTCTAGTACTATGTGCTTCTCGGTGTTCGCACGTAGCAATTTAGCTTCACGTAATTTCAGGCCGCGTTATCAATGAAGCGTTAAAGCTAGTGCGTCACTGACTATACATCAAGCGGTCCATTCGCGCATTGCGTTCGCGATTTGTCATCATCTATCAAGGGCCCGTGAACCTCGTGTGAAACGGCGAGTAGCGAAAGTCGAGCTTTCCCTGTACTACTGGGAGATTCTCGCGAGCCTCTGAATCGCGCACAGGCACTTGGAGCGTTTCATTAAAATATAATGCAAAATAAATACGAAATCAATTTACTACCAAAGTCTTAATGTTTCTCTACTCTCTTGCGCCTATTATTGCCGACAATTTCCTGTAAATGGCGTGCAAATGCTCCTCTGCAACACACATGTATACCGCGCACACATTGCCGCACACTGACATATATATATATATATACATATACACATAAAAATAAAAATAAATACATAAATGTGTATATGTATATAATTATATGTGTCAGTGTGCGGCAATGTGCGTGCGGTATACATGTGTGTTGCAGAGGATCGTGTGCGCGGCATTTACAGGAAACTGTCGGCAATAATAGGCGAAAGAGAGTAGAGAAACATTAATTAAGACTTTGGTAGTAAATTGATTTCGTATTTATTTAGCATTATATTTTATTGAAACGCTCCAAGTGCCGGTAGAATCGCGGGTTTCAAATAGCCAATGTCACGTAGACTGTCCCCAAGTCGTTGGCTTCGCGCAGAAGCTTTAACTGCGTGGTTGTAGTGCAGCATCGGCGAGTCACAGTGTAATCAAAAACCTGATCGAAAAATGCAAAAAAAGAAGAAGAAATAGCGCGTGATAGCTCTTTTTGTCGCGTTAATTACTCAATAATGTGATTATCCCCGTATAACGCGATCCTGTATCTCACGCTTGTTTCCGTAGTTCGAAATATCGCTTCATACGCGCCCCGCTACTGTAAAGTAACGTCATAAGGCCAGTAGATAGTGATTAGCAGACGATAGTGTTGTCGTGTTAGCGTTGCTATGTTTGAGTGACATCGTCGTCAGCTTTGCCGCTGAATTAATTAATTAATGCTAAACGGTTTCTCTTCGGGCAGTGTGTACCAACACTCACGTCTAGTGTGTGTTTTAAGCAGTCTCGCTAAGTTCGTGTGAATTAGTGTTAATTGACATGCCATTAAATCGGGAGTTTCATCAAGTACATAGAGACCATGTGCATGCCGTGACGGAAAGGGGGAAAAGTTTTACCTGCGACTTTGTGCTCAGCTCTCATTTTGTTGTTTGCAAATCAGATTTTTGTGTAGGGCATAGCTTCGATACGTACGAAGGTGGTCTTAGGAACACCGATCTACATATTATCGCGGTGGTAGTTATACATCAGTCGCTGGAAGCTTTGTAGAATGCTGCAAACAAAAGCACATTCGTTCCACCTATAACAGCATCCACCAGTACATAACTCTTTCTTCGTATTTGCGTAACCGGCGGTGGGTGGGTGGGTGACGCGGCAGGTGGGGTGGGAGGGGGTGGGGGACATTACAGATAATGACGTTCGCAGAAACCGTGTTGCACGTTTGAAGCTAGGTCCATGCGTTTGTAGAATATGCGTGTTCTGTGGCGTGTAACAGCTAGGTGGTTATGTAAGGCAACTATTGCGGGTATCATGTGTGCATAGCTGATGAATCTTACCAATGATTAGCAGGCAGGTAGGTGTTGGATATCGTGTATTGTTCGTCCGATCTGTGTGGAACTAGAGGGCAGCCACTTGCACCTGGTTTTTGATTAGATGGACTCCCAGAGATTGCTGCCACACGCAATGCGTATAGATCCAATATATTTTTGATATACATATCTCACACAGATACATGCGTTGGTGCGTTCAATGCACAGAGCCTGAGGACTGGGAGACAGATAGATTGCGAAGGGGGGAGGTTGAGAGAGCGCGGGAGAGAGATGGGGAGCGAGAAGGGGATGGGAAGAGAATGAGAGCGAGCGAGGAGAGTGAGTGCATATAAACTTGTGCGAGAGTAGCTTTTATGGTTGTTGGAATGATGACAGAATAATATTCTAGTGACATGATGGTGCAGTCATTACTGTCTAGATATATTTTACTCGCTGCATTCGGAATAGTGTAAAAACTACAGCTGTAAGTGACAGTGCACGTCGATTCACATGCAATTATATACTGCCGCCTTTGAATATATTAACTTTGGCTCTGTCTTTTACGACATAATATGACGCCCACCCACCACACCGCTCATGTGCATAATATATTGCGCAAGCCAGGGGCATTTTATTCGCTTCTAGACTGATCCCGAGTTGTTTTGACCTGTGCTGGCTTAATGCGCCGCTCGCACGAGAGTTCTCCAGCGATACATACATCGTGTCAGTCTTAATTGGCTCACAGTAGTCATTATGAGGTTCTTCTAGAAACTGTTATGCTCACCCGTAGAAAGTGTCTAGTCACACTGTCGTGCCGTGCGATTGTATAGCATAATAAACTAATTTAACATAACTATATAACATAGTATAACTAATTTCGCCACCATCGCTACGCGCAGTATTCCAAAAAATGGAAATGTCTCGTAGCGCAAATATCCGGTAATGAAATGAAAGTGGCTGGTAAAACTATGCAGACGCCTGATTGGGAAATTGTGGAATCGCTAATTAGGTGGATTAATTAGTAATTAATTAGTGGATTGGAATAAAACCCGCGCTCGCTACGGAATGGATTGAATGTGGTTTACATGTACTGGAGAGACAAGCCAGACACGCGATGCAGATGAGGATCTCTGTGTGGGAACACATTAGGCCGTAGCTATTTCGGGGGATTTTTAGTAGGTGAGACGGTGCGTACACCGTGTAAGTAGACACTAAATCGTTGTTCTTTCAATCGCGAGCGCGGTCGCAGACTGCCTTACAGAAAGTAGTAGCATTGATCATGAGCAACACGTGGCGCTTTCAGACAGCGTCTGTCAAAACGAATTTGCATCGGTCGAAGCGCAGGCTAAGCCGTCTTTCTTATAGGCGTATTGTATTGCGTCTAATGCAATATTTTCGTCCCTTCTCTTTCGTGTGGCAGTAGCTATCAAAGCTCTGCTTTTGTGTGCGCTTTCGACGCGCTGCGCAAATGTCAAGTTAGGTTAAGTCTGGCTCGGTTTGTGTTTTGAGGGAATAACGTGAAGGGTTATTCCTACTGCAGGTAGTGCCCAAGGACGACAAGACGAGGGCTGATCTATCCAAAGCTATAGGAAAGAATGTTCTATTCGCGCACATAGACGATGACGAAAAGAGGTGAGTTTGAGAGCTATCATTGTCTTCCTCTTTCTCCCGTGCACGCTCGACTGTCATCCTCCCATACGAAGCGGATGAAACATCGGCTGGATAGGCTGATGGAGAGGTGAAAAAAATCCAGCTATTCATATCGCCGTAACCTTTTCACTTTTGTTCGCTTTTTGTAGTGAATAGCGATGGCTTAGCTGAATTGTGCGACAGGGTGTGTGTGTAATGTGCGTGAGAGTGCAGTGGTGCGCTTCAGTAGCATTATATATATTTTTGGTAAATCATCATAAATATATTAGTCTGTCTGTCTGTCTGTCTATCTGTCTGTCTGTCTGTCTGTCTGTCTGTCTGTCTGTCTGTCTGTCTGTTCCGTCCGTACCGCTACCGTCCCGTCCCGTCCGTCGTCCGTCCGTTCCGTCCGTCGTCGTCCGTCCGTCGCTGCGTTCGTCCGTCCGTCCGTCGCGTTCGCTCGTCGGTCGGTCGCTCCGTCTGTCGCGTCGTCCGTCGTCCGTCCGTCCGTCGCTCGTCGGTCGGGTCGTCGGTCGTCGCTGTCCGTCGGTCAGTCGGTCAGTCGGTCGGTCCGCCCGTTCCTCCTGTCTGTCTGGCTGTTCTTCCGTCAGTCCGTCCGTTTTTTGGGCTGTATGCATGTCTCCGCCACTCGGTACCCGCCAATCTCTCTCTCTCCTCTCTCCTCTCTCCTCTCTCTCTCTCTCTCTCTCTCTCTCTCTCTCTGCCTCCGATCTCTCTCGTCTCTCTCTCTCTCGTCCTCTCTCCTTCGCCTCCTCTCTCTCTCTCTCTCTCTGCTCTCTCTTCTCCTCTGCTCTCCGATCCTCGCTCTCCCTCATTCTTCTCTCTCATCTCTCTCTCTCTCTCATCTCTTTCTACCTTTCAGCGTTTCCGTTGATTAAACATGCATGCAGGTGTTGCTATTATACGTAGTAGCGAAAACACGAAAGCGTGCCAATGTTGCCAATTCTTGCGTCGCTTCGCATAGGATACATCGGCAAAGAAAATGTCGGCGTCTCAGCGCGTCGTTATGCGAGCATTTAAGGTGATGTACAACAGTAGAAGGCGTCTTTAGGCAGGAAGCCTGAATAACTCGAACAGAAATGATTAAGAAACCTCACAACTGTTCGAGGTCGCATGCACAACATGCACCTTTATTCGTGTTAATATCTCACAGATTCATGTCTATGCTCCGCTCGCATTTTCTACAGAGTCGTCGGATCCCGTTTCAAACACAAAAATGGTCCTACGGATTCGCATGGCAAACCACTTGCTGCAATGCACAATTACACGACAAGAACGCAACTTACTTCTAAATGCGTTCGAGACGTTCCACGGGGCATCTAACTTGCGTGCATAACTTCATATGCAAATTAGTGCACTCTAGTGCGCCGATATCACCGAAAACATCCCAAAAAAGGCCTTTTTTAGGGACCAAATAGTGCAACGGTGAACTTACTGTTGTATGCACCCTATAACTTGACTAAGACACTAAGACATACGTGTCGCTAGCGATCCCATCTAGCGACGAGTCGGAGCAACGCCGGCGTGGTAAGTCTAAACCGGGAGAGCGCTTTATTTATAGCCTAGGACGAGTAGAGAGAGTGAGAGAGAGAGAGAGAGAGAGAGCGGTGCGTACATACACACACACATGGCCCGTAGACGCGTGCCGCATAGCGACGCGCGCCTCAATAAATAGCTCCGACAGAGTGGTCCCTGTGCTGTGCTGTACGCACGTCGGTTATTGCATGTATCTCGATATCAGTGGAAATACGTACGGCGAGGAGGAGCCTCGGGCGGGATTACGATATAGAATCTTAATGTCGTGTAAATCTGCGGTTGAGCTCCGACTTAAAAACTGCGTTCACCGAGACTCTTATTTCGAACTTGATTAGTTTTTTTCCCCTATTTTGAAGTCTTTGGCGTGATCCTCCGATGAAAGTGACGTCGGTTGCCGCGCGATGATTTTTCGCGGGGATTATTTAGATGGGAAATGATGGCGTAGCCCTTATATAATATCATCAAGCCGTAGAAGGTAATGTTCCGCCTTGTTAACATTACCCCGTGGAGCTTATTGTTGCCGTGGACTGGGTTTCTTTGCGATCAAGTGTGAGTGCTTTATGACACACAAGGTTACTGTACTGTCACATCAAAGTCAGGAATACTCTTCGCTCAATGACGCAAATCGATTGTACTATGACACGAAAACAAGATGATTATAGTCACACGGGCAGATTAAATCGTCGTTCCCAACCGCCGAAGCCGCCGAGACCACTTGATTACGGATTAGTGAGATTCAGCCTGTATAAGCTACATACATCAGCTTGGCATACATATATAGTTCTTCCTCGTTCCCGTTTATTGCACTACAGGTCGACCCTCACATGCCCGTGGAGGTCATGGAAGGGCAAACACTAATCACAGAACGAAGCCGTATATATAAGCCTATTAAGCCTATATAAGCAAGAGCATATAAAGAAGGCTCCTTTAAACCTTCTTTATATGCTCTTGATATAAGTAATATGTAAGCCAATTAGCACTAGTGCTGTAACTAGCACTGTAGCGTTGTAACTATATAGCAATAGTTCAGTCACAGTGCTACACCTAGACGCTGCACGGCTCCCACTGTTTCTCTGCGAATCTATGATCTTCTTCCGACAGTGTCGTCGATGGCTTCTATACTTTGCGTAGGTCTCATCATCATGAATGCACAATGCGCCGAGCGTGTGGTTTTTACTCATTCCAACGTCTCCTGTCATTACTCGTCGGTTACGTGATATGACCGGAGATGAAGTCTGCATAACGAGCAGCAGCAGCAGCGGAGAGAGAGAGAGAGAGAGAGAGAGAGAGAGAGAGAGAGAGAGA
>NW_014577194.1:720263-724333 GCF_000485595.1 Priapulus caudatus | reverse complement strand
GTGCCGTCGTGTGTGTGTGTGTGTGTGTGTGTGTGTGTGTGTGTGTGTGTGTGTGTGTGTGCGTGCGTGCGTGCGTGCGTGCGTGCGTGTGTGTGTGTGTGCGTGCGTGCGCGCGCGCGTGCGTGCGTGTCTGGTTGGAAGCCCTGATCATTCTAAGCACATATGTTATAGCCGTCGTATCAGCTAAGATACTCGATTCTACAACAGACTGTGTTGCCAGCAGAAATCTAGTCGATGCGGTAACTATAGCTGCATTTCTCACCTCTCGTGACCACGACATAATTACGAGCATATAAACGACACCCGGAGCAGTTTATACGCGCCTGGAATAATGAATAGAGGGGACAGGCAGTGTTCCGATTCTAATCAAGCAATGCCCGGGTTCCTGACGCCCGAGACTTTTGTCCAGAGGGCAGGAGAGTGCGGAAGCAATGTAACCGGATTCGTGCAAGTATATCTCGTCTGGATGTCGGAGATGAAGTAAGCTTATTGCCCGCGCGAGTGGGTGCGTGTGCGCGCCTATATTACCCCCCACCCCCCACCCCACCACCGCACCTATGTTATTGCATGTATGTATTCCCTACGATCGGTTACCGATGTGGTTTAGTCGTGATTCGCGCACTCAGGGCGGGGTCGCATATAAGCTTGCGCTCAGACCACTCACATATATTACCTTCAGACTAATAGTTGGCGAGTCGAATTGACATCGCACATGAGTTCGTCGTCTAGGCGTAGCTGCGGCCCGTTGTCAGAAAGCATCATGATTCTGGCATATCTCAACCATCAACATTTCATGACTTGTGGGAAGTAAAATTTCATTCAGATGTTATATATGAGATATTAGTATATAACAAGCCTCAGTTATTTTTTCGATTTCTCGTGATCGTTTTCTTTTCCGAACACGACAACAGCAAACCAAGGAGCTAAGTATAACAAGGAGAGGAAGCGCCGCCATATCTGGCTCAAATCTTTGCCATATTTGGTCATATTGGCCTAAAACAGATTAGTGTTCTATTGTCTCTGCGTTCGGGTCTGCACACCCGTTTCAGCTGATTATGGTCCATAGATGGCGTTCTTGGCGCGCTTAGCGGGCAGGATCAACACCTCTCAGGCGACGCTTCTCTGGTATCCGGTCTCTCATCTGGTTATGATTGCAGCTGGCGACATGATCAGCAGTGTATGACACTTATATATGGTCAAGTGTGAGAAACAGACGCCGTGGCCATTATCACGCGTTTACCAATCCCAGCTTTATAGGGGGCGCTACTCGCTATTCGATTCTTCTGCTGTAGGAACCACTTGGAGCGTTTCAATAAAATATAATGCTAAATAAATACGAAATCTATTTACTACCAAAGTCTTAATGCTTCTCTACTCTCTTTCACATATTATTGCCGACAATTTCCTGTAAATGCCGTCCAAATGCTCATATGCAACAACGCTGGCTGCCGCACGCTAGCTGCTGCACACTGACACATAAATATATAGTGTCATTTAAAAAAAAAATTGCGTCACATTTATGTTCTTATATATATGTTTATGTGTCAGTGTGCAGCAGCTAGCGTGCGGCAGCCAGCGTGTGTTTCAGATGAGCATTTGGACGGCATTTACAGGAAATAGTCGGCAATAATAGGTGAAAGAGAGTAGAGAAACATTAAGACTTTGGTAGTAAATAGATTTCGTATTTATTTAGCATTAGCCATTATATTTTATTGAAACGCTCCAAGTGCCTGTGGTATGAACGGCTTTGTCACTCACTGTGTGATTCTTACTTCTGCGCCACCGTTAGCTGAGCAGCTGACAGGGATTCTGGGTCTCTCTCTCTCTCTCTCTCTCTCTCTCTCTCTCTCTCTCTCTCTCTCTCTCTCTCCCTTCTCTCCTCTCTCTCTCTCTCCCTTCTCTCCTCTCTCTCTCCCCCTTTCTCTATACAGTGCGTCTTAGTGTACATGGCCGCGTCGGTTCATCTAACATGACACGACTCACGCTCAGTAAGGAAGCCCTGCTGGGCTGACTGGCGGCAGACTTCTCTAATTAAATCGTATCTCAACTGCACATAAATGCACGCTTAGCATAGGTGTTGTGGGGAGGATGAAAGGAGGTTGCCAGGGAGGTGCAAGATGGCTGAAATGATGCTGCGAGGAATATGGAACGAGATTGCAAGGATGCTGCAGGAAAGATAGAAAACAGTTACAATGACGCTACAAGGAAAACAGAAAGAGGTTGCAATAGATCTTGCAAGAAAGATGGAAAGAGATCGCAATTGTTGCTGCAATGGGATACCGAATGACAGCGATCAATCTCTTAAACACTCATCTATTTTCGGTGACTGATCTTAATCGGTGTCGTTTCAACGGGAGACGTAAGAGAGCCGGCGAAACGGACGGGTTTCCATGCTTGCAGCGGGTCTGTAGAGTGATGACGTACTTTGCTTGTCAGTCATGTACTTCCCGCATCTCTCCTGTGTGGCATTCATCACCGCGAGCCGCAATAGACGCGTCCTATCTCTCGATCTTCTGCTTCGGCGCAATTGCGCAATGGCGAAGTTGTTATTCGGTTGCGCGCACTGCTTTTTATGTTAGTGTTAGTATGGGCACTCGATACCCCCTGTGTGTTATACTGTGATCGTGAATGGATAGTTTCTGACGTAATGTAAATTACGATTCAAAAAGATTAACATCGCAATTAGTGGTTTTCGTCAAATCGTCCGAGAAAATCTGCATAATTTATTAAGCAATCAACAGCTTTCATCGACCCATACACGCATCACACATACTACATCGTTTGCTCTAGAACCCGTAATGTTAATGGACTCTTGGAGTATTGCAGATTATTACCAGAGGTTATTCCCAGTGCGATAGTTTACACTCGTGCGTGCTAGGAAGGTGAAGAACAGATGAGAATTCGAAGATATAATATTTTGCTAGGAGCAATGTATTTTTTGTGACAAACTGAAACACGAGCGAGCAGATACAAAAGAATACGTGAGTGGTCCAACGCACGCGGCGCCTTCACGCACTGGCCGGCCGTTCCCAGCGTTTAGTTCTCCTGGACACAAATTGAGCAAATTAAATCCCGTGACGTCAGCGATCCTTGATTACCCGATTATAGACACAAGGCACGGTCCGCAGTGCGTGCAAACGACTCGGGATGACGTACGGTCAGGTCCGGTGCTACAAGCCGCTACAAGCTATCACCTAATTGCTATTACATCTCAGAATTGCCTTGCTACTCGATGACATTATCGTCTCCCTTGGTACCCTCACGTCTGAAACTGTTCGTTTCTATGTTATTTCTTAATTTTTAATGCCTTCCGTGTAAGGGCAAGCTGTCGAATTTTTTCGCCATCTTATGTAGATTTAGCGTGGCGCGAACACCGCAGCTATGCGCGCGACCCCGTTTTGCAAATATTTCGGCGATGAAAAATTGATGCAGCTCATAACCTAACCCCTCGCGTGGAATTGGGCGAAATTATTTCATCAGTCGTAGAGTGGAAGCATATTTCCTTTGGGGTATTATGCGTAGAGGATATTTCCTTAGCTATTCAATCTTTCGACGTACAGCCTGAATTCGGTAGATACATTGAGCAGACGAGATGCTGATCTGGCTAGCTTTCGCGATGCACGGCTAGATTGATTTTCGGCTTCGATATGTATGCTGCGTGTGTGGCCGTCCTTATACCTACTCAGTATGCGATCAGGGTGCGCTCGCCTTGGTCATTCAGTCTCGCTTCCGCTTGCTCCTGCAAAATCGAAAACAGACTAATCTATGTTGAAAAGAGAGTGGGGACGTGTTGGGAGGATAGTATCAAGAGCGTATAAAGAATATTATAAGCGTAATAAGCGTATAAAGCGTAATAAGCGTAATAAGCATATAAATATTGATAGAATTATGCACCGTACTGTGCATAGTGTGTCGAAGCAGGCGGCTTCATGTGATGAAGATGTATTTAGAAAATCCCAAGATCGTGTGCGTTCCATTAAAGACTTTGGCACGATTCCAGCAGTGGTATATATATATATATATATATATATATATATATATATATATATATATATATATAGTAGTAGTAT
>NW_014577194.1:706680-720202 GCF_000485595.1 Priapulus caudatus | reverse complement strand
TATATATATATATATATATATATATATATTGGATAGCTATTTCTCACGTTCGTTATCGTGAGAGTGCATGTGCAGTTCTGTTGTGTTGTTTATTGCCCCGTGGTGGTCATGTGCTCTCGTGTAAATATACTGCATATATGGCATCTGCAACTTCCGAACTGAGAACGTAGATCGTCATCGTCATTATCATTATCGTCATCAATAACAACATCATCATTGTCGTCATCGTCATCATCATCATCATCATCATCATCTAGTATGAACGGCAAATACACTGTCACGCGGCGGGGTCTATATACATCCTGTTCTATTTAACTAGGGTTAGGGTTAGGGTCAGGTGTAAGGTTGAACTGAAGGGTCAGCGATATAGTTATGGGTAGGGTTGGTTGATTGAATTAGGGTCGATGGTCAGGAGAGAGTTACGGGTGAAAGTAAACAATATTATCTGATTTACCTGTAGTATTACCTATAGCTTCCGAATGAGCATTGTTCATCAACAGACATGCATATATATATACACAGGCTCAATGATGTGCCGCGTTTTGCATTTTCTTCCTGTTTCTTTTACGTTTATTTTCCTGTAAGTTATTCCCCCTGTAAGTTCCAGTTTAGGGTTTGACTGGTAGTTATAATAGGTGGTTGCTGAATAATATGTCCTTACGCTGACCCAAACCCTAACCCTATAGCGTCAAGGCCAGTACTGAGATGCCACTGGAAGAGGGCAATTCTATTGCAAAGGCACCGATACTCGCATTGTCGTGGCAGTTGTTATGTGTGATAGAAACCTGCTAACAAATGTGTTAAACTCGGGGCAGTAAGCATCATCACTGATCGCACTCTTATACTGTATTACTGTTATAATAAATAAATAAGCAAATAAATAAATAAATAAATAAATATATTTATTGCACATTGTTATGTGATTGCTCTTCAATTAAGATCGCAGGGCGCTCTCGTGCGTTTAGCTAGCTAGCCGGCCTGTATTGAACCTGCACGCACGCAATGGCTGTTGAAAGGCCCAGTTGGTTCGCGGAAGCTGCGGCACTTGTCCAATTTACCGCGATGCATTGTTGCCGGTATTGATTCCGCAAATAGAACCGCATTATAATGTCAAGATGGATTTGTTTGATCCTTTGCGAGATTAGTGGGGACTCGCCTACACGCGCACTCATGATTGTGGTCGTTGCATTGGTGGGCACATGTGGTTGCATGGGTGTTGCGTATATCTATGGTGGGCACGAAAGCTATTATTGAGATGCGCCGATACAGCCTGTAATTTTATAGCCGTGTTTGGTTGCCGAATGGTGGCAGTAAAATTGCATGCAGATTGTTTGCACGCAATCATGATGGTGTAAAATTTCGCAAGTTAAAATGTTAAACGGCGATTAAAATACCACTATTCCACAAATAGCTCATCCAAGTATTCAGTCCCAGTAATATAAAACCTTGTTTGCAAAACTGTGTTTTTGAAATTGCCATGTAATATAATGTGTGCGTGCGTGCATGCGTGCGTGCGTGCGTATGCGTGCGTGCGTGCGTGCGCGCGTGCGTGCGCGCGCACGCGCTTGTGTGTTTACTGTTGTGTATCGCCGTTGCACATGTAGTTGAGTGTAGGTGCGGTTAAGTGGAGCAGACTTGAACTTATAACAAAAAGGATAATCAGCAAATCTTTCTAATAAGTTTATGTAGAATGTCGTTACCCGTACAAATTTAATGCACAATGTAAATGCATTGCCGACGGCTGTACCTTTGGCTTTTTCTCTGAGGAAACGGAAGCTCGAGAAACGTCTAGCAGCGTTATCGTCAAACGAGCAATCGCAATCGTGTAACGGAAGAACTCGGAATCGATTTTGCGACATTTTGACGGCAATTTTTTGCTTGATTACCGCCATACTTTACCACAGACGTCCGAATGCATGAGAAACGCATGAAAAAGGTCGCCGTAACATTACTGTACGCACGTTCGGCTGTCAACACCATGTGGCGATGACGTCAACTAAACCCTGTTTATCTGGTGTGTTTCAGTGACATCTTCGATGCCATGTTCCCTGTACACCACAAGGCTGGAGAGGTCGTCATACAACAGGGTATGTATGCGTGCTGCTGGCTACCAGGGTAGATAGATACATGTACTCACATCTAGCGCTTTCACTCTCAAATCCTGGGCAGTGAAAGGTTAATGCATAAAAATAGCACACACATGAAGAACTAGCGGGATACCCGGCGTTGCCCGGGGAAATCAGTGGCGTTACTCAGTTGGTGACCGCTTGGTTGAAAGGAAAATACACGTCCTTGAAAATAATTTGGGATAAATTTGCAATAACTGTCCAAATATCTGGCATCCAGTAAATCCACTGATTGGCATTTAAAACGAAAACTACATAAAAAAAAGGCAATAGTAAACTGCCAATAAATATCACGAGAATGGGAGGAATGGAAGTGAGAATAAGAAAGTAGTGATAAAATGGTTAAATGAGTCATAATTTTAACGAATTTCTTGAAAGTGATCTATTGGTTATAGGCGTCTGTCGAATTTATGATGTGCATCATATGATGTAAATCTTCAGAATGCCAACGCCGGAAATAAGTTGCTGTTTTAGGAGCAGGCAGTAGACTGAACGTTGCAGGAAATTTATCATTCATTATTGCGCTTAATAAACGTTCAGTTTTGTGAATTTTTCGCTAGACATCACTATTTTCCTTGCGGCTCTTCCGCCAATTTCTGTGGCCATGTTCGTATCTGTCAAAGTTTCAGCAATATATGTCTATTTATATGGTGCTCCAAAATTATATAGCTTAATAACTAATATCAATTCTGGACAGGATGAGATGTTTTAGTTTCGTAAATTTTTGCCGATATCGATTAGTGAATGCAAAATGAGCGCTGGAAGCAATTTCTTCATTTGTTATCCCATGGGTAGCGGACGTCTAGCGGACGTCTCATACTTTCATGATCAGTGCATTGATCCGCAGTAGTGGAGTGTGTGTGTGTGTGTGTGTGTGTGTGTGTGTGTGCGTGGTGCGTGCGTGCGTGCGTGCGTGCGTGCGTACGTGCGTGCGTGCGTGTGTGTGTGTTGGCGCGTGTATGTCTGCGTGCAGATAGCATGCAGTCATTGGGCCAACGTTGGCATTTGGTTGGCACATTACCGGTGAGTAATATGACCTTGGGCTGACGATGGGCCCTAATATACGCTATACCTATAGCTATAAAACTATCCCCGCCGTGGATATTTCTTTTAGATATCTTATCACCAACCACGTTCACGAAAAAAACACGTGTCATTGTGAACGCTGAACTGGTGTTGTAGGCAGTAAGTGCGTGCTCCCGTGGTGTGTAAACGGTTTTTCACTGCGTGTGTTTTAGGTGATGAAGGAGACAACTTCTATGTAATAGATGATGGTCAGGTGGATATATATGTCAACGACAAGCACGTCGTGGCGGTCAGTGAGGGGGGTAGCTTCGGTGAACTAGCCCTCATCTACGGTACTCCTCGTGCCGCCACTGTGAAGGTAAGTGACGTCACAGATTCTGCATCCCTTTATCCTGGATAGCTGCCCCCACATCCCTATATCCCCGATAGCTACCTCCACCTCTATAAATCCCTAATAGCTACAGTCACATCCCTATATCCCTGATATAGCTACCTCTCTCTCTCTCTTTCTCTCTCTCTCTCTCTTCTTTTGCTTCTCTTTCTCTCTCTCTCTCTCTTCCTCTCTCCTCTCTTTCTCCCCTTCCTCCCTCCCTCCCTCCCTCATCTATCCTCCCTCTCTCTCTCTCAGCTCTCCTCTCTCTTCTCCTTCTCCTCTCTCGTCTCTCTCTCTCCCTCTCATCATATATATACTCTTAGTATATGATATATAATAGTAATATAAATATGTCAATAGCTGCCCACCACATCACATATATCCACTGATATAGTACCTCTCTACTCTCTCTCTCCTCTCTTCTCTCTCTACCAGCTCATCCTCTCTACTCTCTCTCTATATAATTAAATATATATATATATAATATCTATATATATATATTATATGACTAGTATGCTCATAGCTTTTGCCCCTCCATCCCTATATGCGGCCTTCACATTCCCATTGAGTACAGCTGGTCTACCTTAGTGATGCTATCAACAGCTAATAAATACCTAATCATATATAAGAGGTATTTATTAGCTCTTGATGCTATCGCATGATTAAAAAGCCTTGTGAGAGTATGATGGAAGGCGTTTCATTGATTACCAATGCTCCCTCGACCACAATTTTCGGTCTTCCTCCGTAAGAAGCCCACGCACATTCACTACAATGCTGATTATGCGTGACAGAGTCTGCACAGTTGAGCCAATTAACCGGCATAGTTGTCACTGTTGCATCAAACCAACATCCCGAATACTGCCTTTGCCATTATCAGCTAATATAAGATTTTGCTGCGAAGAAAATCCAATATTGAGATCAGGGGGTGGAAATGACGTGAATGGTTTTGATGTCTGTAATAGTTAAGACTAGTCAAGTGGGGAACACTTTTCCGCAACTGCAGACTTATTTAATTAGTGTATTTTATGTTGAACATGAAGCATAGAGATTTTTTGGGGAGGGTTAATGCTGATCATCTCTCTTTGACCTTCAAAAAGTGTTACATTTAGAAATTCACGTGGTTTAAATGACACGGCAATAAAAAGCTGGGGTTTAAGCCTATGAAGTTACCATCTGACTGCATATGAAGCGGCTACAGTTAGCACTTAAATACTTTAGGGATGTATTTAGGTCAGTACAGTTAGATTCTCACTGAACCGTCTGTAGTTGTAATCTGTCATCATTTAAATGGAAATATCTTTAGGGCATACGACTACAACATTGCTATTTGGGTTACTAAATAAGCAGCGACAGCGAGTTTGCTCGGAAATTCAAACCTCGCATTAGTCTAGCGAGCCATAAAGCTTCATTGCACTCGCCGATTGCTATTCAGCGTGTGGCTGTGGTGTTACAGCAATGAGTGATCGTGATCGCCACCTATTCAACTCTTCTTCACGTGTAATATGTGAGGTGTTTTTTTCCAGGCAAAGACCGACTTGAAACTGTGGGGCATCGATAGGGATTCCTATAGACGAATACTTATGGTAAATACAATGAAAGTCTGCGCCGCACCGTTAAGCAATGTGCAGTGAAACAGTAAAGTGATAATAACTGTAGCTCATGAATGTAGTGGCAAACACGTTCACAGTTTGATGTGCGGTTTTACGCTTGATGAAAATTATTAAAAGTAATTATACACAATTTATTGCTCTATAATCATATGCACATTCATTGTTATAACACTACATTCATTAGTGGTATTCATGTAATGCCTGCCATCTAGTGACTTGATTGTGGATAATAATAATTAGCAGTTCTGTTGATCAAATTGGCAAGTGCAGCATATAGATGCACTGATGTAGCTATAAGTAACCGTTTATCTACATATTACATGGTACTTCCTATTAATGTGCGTTCTGGTTTGTGACAGGGCTCCACAATTAGGAAGAGGAAAATGTACGAGGACTTCCTTAATAAAGTGCCTATCCTCAGTAAGTATACGATTCCCATACATCCAAGCCGTTTACACCGACTGCTTAGTGACGAACCACAGAGTTCGTGCTTTTTACTTAGTCATGAGGTATCCCGAATATGGAAATTCTGTCATGCATCTTCAACTTGTCCACATGTGGCGCCATCTATTGGCAGAATAAGTTTTTCAAATGCCACTAGCCAAAAGATTGCTATATATCCGATTTGACATTGTATTATGTACAATGATTGTAACGTGTTTCAGCTGCGTATTCTATTCTCTCCACGTTACAGGCACCTTAGATGAGTGGGAGAGGTTGACCGTGTCAGATTCATTGGAGCCATGCTCATTTGTGTCTGGTGCGAATATAGTCGTGCAGGGTGAAAAGGGAGACGACTTTTTCATCATTACCGAGGTATGACTATTAGCCATCTCAATATGCAAGCTTATTGCAATGAACTGTATTTTTCAATCTCACTAAATATTAGAAATTATTTAATTTCATTACAAGAATGATAGCATGATTATTGAATGTTACATTCAATCATTGGTAAGGAAAAGCTGCCTTGCGAAGTAGTTATGAGTGTGTCAAGATTGATTTATCATTGAGGTTCATGATCGTCAGCCATGTTTCCTGATAGTAATTCCATTTATGAGAACATTTTAAGCATTTTTCAATGTCATAAATGCGTATTTCAGGGAGAAGCTATCGTTTCTCAGAAACGGACAGACTCTGAAGAGTCGTTAGAGGTCGGAAGACTGAAAATATCAGATTACTTTGGTAAGTTCTATTGGAATCCGTTACCTTTTTATTGCAAATGTTCAACGCAAGCAAAGAGGTTCACAAATCTTTAACTGATTTATCTGTCCACCATTATTGACAACTGTGGCCAATCAGCTGTGCAATAGCACATTCTAGAAAACAATGTTCAAGGATACTCTCCACCTTTTGCACGGGTATTGCTCTAATGAAGATTAAACGTTTATTGCCGAATGAACTCGCAATCAATCACTTGTTTTTCATTCTTATTAGAGGAGATATTATCTCTATTGCTCACGCACAAAAAATTTCCATGACAATTTCCACGCACTAATTATGCTTACCAACCAAATTTTCGAAGTTTTATGTCAACATGGTAGATTATTTTGATATTCTCAATACCAGAAAGAGTTGAGAATACAAAATTGTTTCGCCACATGTTAAGCACCATATGGACCTAAAATAGTGCGCCTCAGGATTTTTTTTAAAGCTTTCTAATTTAGCTGAGAAAATTGAAAAAACCTGCTTAAAAATTAAGTTGATGTGTTTACCTTAGAATTGAAAATTTTTAGCCGAATAAAGAGGCATTAACTGTAATAAATTACACGGCTACTTAATCAAACAATCCTGTGCGCACTTCTTCGATTTACAGCACATATGTTAGCCGTAACAAGTAGTGTAAAATCTAAATTATTCCGAGTTGTAAACTCACAGAGAAACATATATTTATTTCTATAATCCGGATACTATCGTCAGAAATCGAAATGGAAGATGAGTCGTTTTCTGACGTCTGCCGCGGGTGCTCCATCTACACAATGTACGCGAGGGCCAACGTCGAAACGCTCTGAACAGGTTTACATGTACGCCGCCATTCATATCGGAGGAGAGAGAATGAGCATGGTAACACAGGTGGCACATAGTCGTTAACACTCGAATAAAGTTGAAAATTTAAAAAAATCGTCATGTCAAAATGTTTAACTTTAAAACCTTAACTCAGTGTGGCGTGCCGGCTAGGTTGGGAATATTAGCTATAAAGCTGTCATACAAATATCAACACACCTCAGTATTCCATGGGCTTCTCTCACTCATCTACTGTGGTGCGGGTAATAATAAATCCTGATTGGAGCCCCTACTTTTAAGTCTCATTTTTGCTAATCGCTTCATGTTAGTACCCGTTTACAAGGGAGTATAGATATCGTAACAATGTCAAGGGTGCGATCTAGTGGGGGGGGCCCGGTCGGCATCACCCTTAATTTTTGAAAATCCCTTAACAAAATTTCCGTCCCAAATTTTTTTAGGGCTAGTTTTTCTCATAAAGATGTACTTATATATGTATAAATTCGTTATAAAAACCTAGAAATGGGCAAAGCACGCAAAGTTCGTGGGGCATCCGGGTGACCGGATCTGATAAATGTTTGCATTCTAGACATCAAAATTACTGCTCAGATGCTCTCAAAATGCACCAATTTTTAACAATTTTCTTGGGGAGGTCCTCCAAACTCCCCCCCCCCTAAGTGGCCTTCGACAGCTTTTTAAAACACCAGAAAAATTAAGCAGGAAAAAGTGCCCTTTCTTTCTTCCTAGACACCCCCCTTTCAAAAATCCTGGATCTGCCCCGGGTGCTACGTTGATATGCATGCCCCACGATGATACTCGTTTACATGATCGCGCGCGCGCGTGATAAATCGTCGTACGCAGCAGAAGTTGACACACGCTCGGTCGTCCATGGTTCCCCTCGTGTCTCTTGCAGGTGAGATTGCCCTGCTGCTGGACAAACCACGAGCCGCCACCGTGCAGGCCTGCGGACCACTCAAGTGCGTCAAGCTGGACCGGGCGAGGTTCGAACGCGTGCTCGGCCCGTGCAGTGATATTCTGAAACGCAACATTGCTTGCTACAACAGCTACATAAAGCTGGGCATCTAGCACCGCGTCGCTCCGGCGTAGACTTGCAGCGCGTTGACGTCGTCGCTGCTGCCGTGGTGTTTATACACTGCGGTGAGTACTGTGGATGTGTAAGGCCGTTGCGGTAGGGAGTCGGGCGTGGTGGATCAGCTCATCTGCACAGACTGTCATTCTCCGAAGCACTAATTGGTATATGTAAGGCAGATGCACTGAAACGGAGGTTAAGGCGGAGAACGTCGCAAAATTATCGGAATTCGGGGTGTAATAGTGGCTGTGTCGAAAAATCGGAGGCTGTTTATTACGAAATCTTGAGGTCACAAGTGCAATGGATTTGTACCGCCATTTTCTCAGGTGGCGTGGCAATGCAATGGCTTCATAGATGATGGCTCCCTCTATGGAGTGTAATTGCTGATTGTTGTCGCAGTAGAGGAATACTTTTCAGCGATAAACAAAGATACTGAATGAGTGTAGACGCAGTAAAAGCAGCGCACAATATTGTAGTGTGGCAGATGTACGCGGGTTGGTGGTGCTAGCTAACATTGTCATCACGTATGCACAATGCAGCTGATTTACATCATAACAGACAGACAGGAAATCGTTACAACACATGCCATACGTGCGAGTCAACGTCAGCGTATCGCGGCGGCGGGTCGTCATCGTAGCTGTTCGGTTGTTTCGTGGGTCTTGTGCATTTAGGAGACAGACCGGTCAGTGCGTGTGGTTGACACTTGGTGAGACCACTGCACTGAGTGCTAGCTCCGGCATAGACACAGCCTTATCTTGGTAGCAACTGGCCCCAGCAATGGATCTCAGCAGCGTTACCACGTCAAATGCTGAATACGACCGAGATAATTATCATCATTTGTGATGCTGATTTTGTCGTCGCGGGAAATCGAATTTCCCAGCGAGCGTTTTTCGAGAGCACGCGATCGGTCGGTCGTGCTTTTGTGAATGTTCACTGTAGAGGCTTTTACACGCGTGTTCGGAGGGTTAGTTGTAACTGATACACGCTACCAAGGCGTATTAGGATAGTGCTGTTCATGGATGTAGTGATAGTGAAAATTTGTTGATATTTTTGCAACTGCATAATGTGACAATTATTAGCTTTGTAGCGGTAAGATAACATGGAGTTCTGTTTATATTATATATATATATATATATATATATATATATATAATGTGTATGTATAATATGTACTAGACGTAAAGTAGTTCAATAGTTTGTTGACCATGTGCAGGGAAATGAACGTGAATGAGCGGTATGATGTAGTTTGTTGTGCGCGTCCTCGACTACGATAGAATGTTCCACGCTGAGTCGTCGCGCTGACTGTCAAAGCTTCAGTGTAGCTGCATCAGCAAAGCTCGGGGTAATAATCACCAGGTCATCAGGTCATCCACGTAACCTGTGTACACGCAGAACGATATAGCGAATCTTGTCTGAGTCGAAAACTAATCGAAATCCGAATTCCGAATTCGACGGTAAGACATGCGATCGGCACAAACGTCGAGTGCCGCCGCGCGGTTATTCGCATGAAATGGCGCGAGGCCGCGTGAGTGCGTTGGCTAGTCGTGAAGTGGTTGCGTATCGCGATGGAGTTTGCTTCACTACGACTATGAGTTTATCAAAAAATGCTATTTGTGAAAACATAGTTGTTATCATGTCGACTGTAGATCAGACGCTTGCAGGTCTAGAAGCGAATGCGAGGCAAGTTTTAAAATGTTATCAATCAGGCACTAACGGTAATTAATTCGCGGAGTAAAGCTGAGGGGTGCATGACTTGCTGTTTCGATGGCCGGTAACATATATATCTAACAGGTCTGGTTAGGTAGATATGTCGCTGCCATGACAAACACTGTGATGCAGAAGATTCCAACACACCCTAGCAGAGCCTGCCACCGGCCGATAGATGGTAGCACTGTCTACGTGGTCTCTAAGCCAGCCCAGTGTAACCTGGAAAACTGGGAAATCACCACGGGAAAGTAAGGAACGCGTGCCTCCTTCGCTTTGTGAAAAGCTAAATGAAATCGGCTTAGATTTTTGCGCCGGTCTTTGTATTATTGTGTTTTAAATAAGTCCTGGAAGGTAATCTATATAAAAAAGGAACCCTATTGAAGCACTAGTGTGTGTGTGCGCGTGTGTGGGGTATGCGTGGATGGGTCTGCGTGTCCAATAGTTTGCCTATAGAGTAGCGAACAACGCCGTGTCCCGCGCTATTTTAATGAATTGTTATAGATGGTGGATGTATTTTTAACAGCACCGAATCTACGATGATATTTCCGTTTTAAATATCGGCGCATTTTTAATCGTGTGTGTGTGTATTTTCCTCGTTTTGTAATCGCGGACACGCGCAAACATTTTCTGATGCATGATGTCTTCTGCTCCGCTGGACGTTAATTTTTACGAGAAACAGTATTATATCGGTTACGTACGTACGGAATAGAACTGGTGCGGCGTACTCATCTTCCCTTGTACTGCGCTGTGCCGGCTGGCTTACTTCTGAAACCTATACCATCTTTATTATGTGCACAGTATTTTACGACAACTATCTTCATCCCGGGTACATTCGCTGTCGCCCCCTAGCGCTGCGTAGCTTGTAAGCATACCGCAAAGGTGTTCTTCGATCCGCAATCTTTAATTATATACGCTCAGTCGATGCCCGTCTCATTTATACTGGGAATGGGGTAGCATCAACAAAATTGGTGTGTAATTGCCTGTGTGAAGTGAGTAGGGGTCGGGGTCACGGAAAGAATAGCAATTGAAAGAGCAAATGAGCTGAGAGCGAAGCTGAAAATGCGTGGTCGAGTGTGCGCAAAGGTGAAGAAGACCAAAGTACAAGTAAAAAAAATTCCTTTCGGCAATTCCCGCACGAGGAAGTAACGTTCGCCAACGCTGAAACCTTTCGCCTTGGTATTACTGTGATTTCTTATTCACTGGCATAAGAATATTCCCGTGCCGCGGTGAATCCAGGCGACGATCCAGGCTCCTTGCTGATCTATCTACCGCGCGACAGGAGGCGTGATTGCAGCGTTCCGGTTCCGGTTCCGGTTCCGGTTCCGGTCGCTTGCGAAAAGAGGTGTATTATTTAAATTTGTTGTTGGTGATGATGATTTTAAAAACATATTCGATAACATAAGCTGTCAGCCCTGCTATTACGATGTATCTTTGTAGTATTTCTAGCAACAGATAATAATATATAAATGAATGTTTCAAGGTTTCTGTTAAATAAGTATACGTGTGTTGTTGTTTTTTACTATCTTGTTTGCGATCTGATGGAGTTCAAGAACACGTAAACCGATGTTCCATAATACAAATGCTTGCAGTCTTTAAACAAGTTTAATTCTACTGCACTATAAAAGTTCAAAACGCATATGAAATGATAATTATAATGTTTATATTTATTCACAAGCTTACAAACAGTCACAAGATAAGGAAAACGTGCCGGTGCAACGTGAAATTTACACCATTATGTCACTTTTTATGCACTCTTGGTTATATATTATATATATATATATATATATATATATATATATATATATACCGTGTTATGTGCGTTCCTGTGATTTCGTCAGCCACGCCACATATATATCTACTATATATCTATAGGATAAGGTTGATATATAGATACATATATATATATATATATATATATATAATATTCATATATATATTGGGGTGTAAACAAAGTGACGATACGCCTCTGCGGTGACGACTTGCTGCTGCTAGTATGCGCAGCTAAGTAACAACATGGATGAAATAGTGATTCTTTAGAATTGCGAAACAACTTGAACGAATCCAAACTCGTCGTCTACGTATATAGCTGTACGCGCACTGGACTAGTTAGTTCGCTACACGAGTTCGCTTTTCGCGTCATATCAGCGTTCACATTCGTTCGCCACATAAGTAAAGTAATCATAAAATTCTCTTGAACATTATTTCTTTCGATCTGTCGTCTGGGTGTTAGCATAGTCGTTAGCATTGCATTGATTTCGCACGCGCCCCCAGAAAACCAATCTAGCACTTCCGTAAACGATAAGCCCACAACGAATAGGCCTAAACACAACGAATTAATGTGTCATATACCGGAGAACTTCGACGGCCTTCTCAGACTCGTCGCCTTACGATGTTGTTTCGATGTGGATGTTCGATCATGCAAGTCGCTGGCGATGATGTGCGCACACGTGTGAACAGCTAATACGATTGTCCACTTAAGTAATAGCTCCGTCCCTGCTACACTTAATGATACAACTAGAATAACTGTTATTTCGTTTTTTTGGAATCCCGATTGTTAGGATTCGCCATCGCTGGTAGTTCTCAGTGACAAATCTATGTACAATCTATTCTCTGTTAACTACACCCACGCATATTTATTGGTCAGAGCATCAGTCGCCCTACTTTAAATTATTCTTGTCGAAAAAAGTGCATGCACCACACCGCACGACGCACGCACGCACGCCACCCGCACACAACACACACACCTCAAACATTTTTGGGGCGACAATACAGCAAATAGATGATATGCTTATATATTATTAGCCATCTTGCCGCCAGAACAGATGTTTCACAATGGCAAACCAGCGGTAGGTTTTCCGTGGCGAACTGCATTACGAAAAACGTTTATGTGGGCAGTTGAGTCACCGCTAGCGTCGCGCTTGCGTATGCTGCGTCGCGTGCGCTGCGTGGTGCGATGCTCGTCGCCCGTCCTCGAGCCGCCCGGGTGTGTCGTGCACGATGTGTTGAGTATACAGCAGATGCCTCTGAAAAAGCTGGCGAGCTACGGCTATCAGAATGTTTAACGAAATTTTTAACAAATTCAAAACGACCGGACTAACATACAATATTTTTAATATTCTGCACTCCCTCACCTCTTCGTCCTCGATCTCTGCGCCCGCCTTCCCCGCTCTCTCTATCTCATCTCTCTCCCTCTCTCTTTCTCCCTCTTCTATCACTCTCTCTCTCCCCCCCTCTCTCTTCCCCCCTCTCTCTCTCTCTCCACCTCTCTCTCTCTCTCTCTACTCTCTCTCTCTCTCGCTCTCTCTATCTCGCTTCTCTCACTCTCTCTTCCCATCTCTCTCTCTCCCGCTCTCCTCTACTGCTGTCGTATTTCTCATTACCGTCGCAAGATTTAGCATCAAATTGTCTGTATTCCTGTTCGTGAATTTCATCTCAGAGGCGTTAATAACGGCCACTACGTTGCGGATATAGACAATGCAATTATGGGTGCACTGCGAGTGGTAATTTCACATCGATTTGGTTTTGTCAGGCGCCGAGGTCTAAATTAATTCTTGCCTTTCAAAGAGTGATTTGAAATATATACGTATTCTCTG
>NW_014577194.1:703478-706655 GCF_000485595.1 Priapulus caudatus | reverse complement strand
TCTCTCTCTCTCTCTCTCTCGCTCTCTCTATCTCTCTCTCTCTCACTCTCTCTCTCCCTCTCTCTCTCTCCCGCTCTCTCTACTGCTGTCGTATTTCTCATTAGTCGGCAGATTTAGCATCAAATTGTCTGTCATTCCGTTCGTGATTTCATTCCAGAGGCGTTAATAACGCCACTACGTTGCGAGATATAGCAATGCAATTATGGTGCACTGCGAGGTAATTTCACATCGATTTGGTTTTGTCAGGGACCGAGTCTAAATAATTTCTGCTTTCAAAGGAGTGATGAAAAAATATATACGTACATAATTCACAGTGCGTCGGAGTTGACACGAGATTCCGCAAGTTTTGGACTGCGCTGAAATGATTAAAACTATATTCCCGGGAGAAGCTAGTGGGATGTGTTTGGATTCAGAAGCTGCGAAATGAATAGGGAATAAATTAAACCTTAAACAACATCGCCTTGTCAGTGCACACCAGTCTTGGTCGATAGTAAGGAAAACATTTAATGTTTGTTCATGATCTGCGCATAAATTTTACGATAGCTTGCATGTCATCCTTTCGGCCGAAGAACCGAACTTTAATTTCTCGTGCCACCGTACCCATCATGATAATGAATTTTTTTACGTAGTTTGTCATTAATCTTTTTCCCGTGGCTCCTCTGATATTACATATACACCTCTTTAGTAAATCACCTTTTGTCGACGCTGTGGTCACGACATCACACGTTGTGAAGCAAAACATTCCAACATGACATTGCTAGCACAATTTTCATATACGGGAAACAATTATGAAGCCAGCGCACGTACGTATATTCGATATATAAATTCTGAAATACAAATTAAAGCGGCATTTTAACGCGAGTAGAAGTTCCGTCAATAAGATTTACGATTTCGGATTACGGCACTCCTCCCCCATCGGAATGAGCAGACGATCTCTCGTGTGAATAAAAAAAACTCGGATTTGCCGTCGGTCTCAGTTTTGTCCGGGCCACTAATAAAACAAGCGAAAACCTGGTAGTACTTAACCCGAAAGGAATTGGCATGAAATGATGGCGCCCGCGTTCAATTTTCTCGCGATTGCTATAGCTATAGCCTATATTGCACGCGAATATCTCGATGGGCAGAAATCGTTTACGCGCTCATTTCATTAGCTGACTCGAGGCGGATAGATAGCTATAATAGTCGGCTGCCGAGCGAAGTGTGTGTTTACACAACCGGTTAGTGCGTCTGCTACTCATTCCCGCTGCTCGCGCCCTCTATTTCGTCGGCGCGTTTGCATATTTACATTTAACATTAAAGTGAACACTTAATCGAATTCTACTGATATAGTTGCGAACGAGACCGAATAGTTAGTTACGTGGTAAAGTAAACGATATATAAAATCTTCATACTCGTGGAAATATATATGTGTGCGAAAAGTGACGATACGCCTCGGGTGCGACTTGCTGCTGCTAGTATGGCAGTAACAACATGGATGAAATAGTGCATTCTTTGAATGCGAAACAACTTAACGAATCCAAACTCGTACGTCTAGGGTATAGTGTACGGCTGGACTAGTTAGTTCGTAACACGAGTTCGTTCGCGTCATATCAGCGTTCACATTCGTTCGCACATAAGTAAAGTAAATCATTACAAATCTCTTGAACATTATTTCTTTCGATCTGTCGTTGGCGTGATTAGCATAGTCGTTAGCATTGCATTGATTCGCACGCGCACCAGAAAACACAATCTCACGCACTTCGTAAACGAATAAGCACAACGAATAGGCCTAAACACAACGAATAATGTGTCATATACGGAGAACCTTCGACGCCTTCCTCAGACTCGTCGCCTTACGATGTTGTTTCGATGTTGATGTTGGCGATCATCAAGTCGTGGCATGATGTCGCACACGGTGAACAGTAATACGATTTGTCCACTTAGAATAGTCCGTCCTGTACACTTAATGATACAACTAGAATAACGTTATTTTCGTTTTTTGGAATCCCGATTTGTGGATTGCCATCGCTGGTAGTTCTCAGTGACAAATCTATGTACAATTATTCTCTTGTTAATATTCCCACGCATATTTATTGGCCAGGCATCAGTCGCCCTATTTAATTATTCTTGTCGAAAAAAAGTGCATGCACCACACACGCACGCACGCACGCACGCACGCACGCACGCACACACACACACACCTCAAATATTTTTTGGGGACAAATAAGCAAATAGAATATATGTTATATTTATTAGCCATCTTGCAGAACAGATGTTCAAATATGGAAACCAGCGGTAGGTTCCGTGGCGAACTGCATACGAAAACTTTACTGTGGGCAGTTGAGTCACCGCTAGCGTGCGTGCGTATGTGCGTGCGTGCGTGCGTGCGTGCGTGTGTGTGTGCACGAGTGTCGAGTATACAGCAGATGTGAAAAACTGGTCGAGCTACGGCTAATCAGATGTTTAACGAAATTTTTAAAAATCAAACGACCGGCTAACATACAATATTTTAATATTCTGGCACTCCCGTCACCTCTTGTCCTCGATCTCTGCCCCCCCCCTCTCTCTCTCTCTCTCTCTCTCTCTCTCTCTCTCTCTCTCTCTCTCTCTCTCTCTCTCTCTCTCTCTCTCTCTCTCTCTCTCTCTCTCTCTCTCTCTCTCTCTCTCTCTCTCTCTCTCTCTCTCTCTCTCTCTCTCTCTCTCTCCTTCTCTCTCTCTTTCTTTGTGTCTACGAACTGTGGCATATGAGTTCAGCTAGCTAAGCACGGTTGCCGTTTCGTCGCAGATCTGAACAACAGGGGCCTAGAATCCAACGACAACGATGAGCAGATGGAGAAGATGAGGAAGAAGCTGGAGGCAAATAACCTCCTTAAGCAGCAGGTGAGTGTCTGGCCTTCCCTCGCCAGAACTCACGAGTCGGCCGCGCGAACATGCATCCCGTTCGCTTTCCGCACGCACACACTCGCTTATGTTACTCGCTCATGCACCAGTTACTCCACTTCCATATTCCATGGAGACTATACTATGGTTACTATCAGTTACTATGGTTACTATGGTTACTATCAGGAATAAATAATAATAGATATATATACTAGATATATATATATAGATATATATAATAGATATATATATATAGATATATATAATAGATATATATACATAGTTACTATGGTTACTATCAGGAATAAATAATAATAG
>NW_014577194.1:694030-702103 GCF_000485595.1 Priapulus caudatus | reverse complement strand
TAGTGTGTGTGTGTGTGTGTGTGTGTGTGTGTGTGTGTGTGTGTGTGTGTGTGTGTGTGTGTGTGTGTGTGTGTGTGTGTGTGTGTGTGTGTGTGTGTGTGTGTGTGTGTGTGTGTGTGTAGCCATATAAAATGGTTTTTGACATTAACCCCACTCGCAACTCTCATTCCATTGCGATCAATGTTTCAGTGGGATCCGTATATGACGATCTATCATGTTTTAATCAAAGTAAAACTCGCATGATTTCCCTTGCTAATTTCGAGTTTAAACAATGAATTTACTTCCACTCCAGCCGGGTTTGCTAACAAATGCATTATTTTTTATCTCATCATCACTATTAATATTTTAACTAGCAATGTAGAAATCTCATGTTCGACTCGCGTATTGCTTTGAGCTTGCCGCATGCTTTAGCAGACAGAATAGCCTGCGGCACGTTCGTTTTATATTACAGGACAATAACGAGTGCATTAGCCGTGATGACGCCTGCAGAGTGAGAAAACCTCTTCATTCTTTACGTGACTTCTTACATGATATTGGTAACAGTGTTCATTGTCGCGTGTAAAATATGCGACATGACACTAGCTAAAAATGATACCGTGCTGACATCTAGTGAATAAGGCCAGCATCAATTCCATATAACACGCTTACATGTGTACCCACGAGCTTACGAGGCTGACATGCAAAACGTCGGCGAAAACAAGCAGATAAAAATACAACTATAATGTGAGTGGCACTGCTATCACCTAGCAACCGCATCTCTCACTCATCCAACGTTGAGTTTTAATGAGGTGCGAATGCATCAAACCCTCATATATACATATACGTGTCTTTCTTTCAACTCAATTTTGTTCTTTCGCTATATGGGCACTCGAGAAATCATTCTCCTTATTATTGCCAGTTAAACGATACTCCGTCGCGAACAAAACTATATATAGGTGACCAGCAAAGGAGAGAATCGTCGCCCTTCGAAAAACTCGAAAAAAGGTCCGAGTTTGTTTTATAACTGTGCGTGCCCGTGCGTGTGTGTGTGCGTGCGTGTTGTGTGCGTGCGTATATCCGTGTATGTGTTGTGTCCGTGTATCTTTTCTGTCTGTGTCTGTGTAAGTGTTGTGCACGCGTGTGCGTTGTGTTTTGTGCGTACGTCCGTGCGTGCGTGTATCCGTGTATGTGTCCGTGTATGTGTTGTTTCCGTGTGTCTGCTTATACCGCACTTTATATAGACCGCACTTTGCAGCGTATCACGACGTCACGGGTCAGCGTGGGTCAACATGAGCGCGCACGCTTCATCCTGCGCACGGGCCGACGACTCCCTGACGTCGGCGCGCCCTCACACCATCATCGCTGTCCTCCAGTCCGCTGCTTGCGAACGCAGGCTGACCGTGCGGGCATCCACCACCACCACCACCCTCACCACCTCCTACTATACTACTACTACTGCTGCACCACCCGCATACGCCTGCCTGTTCAACAGATACTGTCGCACGTAGCGGACCGCGGCTGGACGTGGTCACAACTGACTGCCGCCGCCGCCGCCGCCGCCGGCACCTCCGGCGCCCGCCCACATCATCGCCGGCGTCGCCGCTGCCGACATGCCGCTTGCCGCCGTCTCCAGTCCGCGTCGCTTCGGCTTGAACTTCTCGCCGATCGACTTTATGCAGACGACGCAGATGATGACGGCGATCATGACGACGATCGACATCAGACCGATGTAGAGACCCATCGTAATGTTCGTCTCTTCGGACTCCTGCGGACTCACGTACTTTCCAGTCAGAATCTCGCGGTATTTTTCGACGGTGATGAGGAGACCGAGCGCGTACTTCTTCTCCTGGAAGTAGCGCTTCGTCAGCTTGAAGACATCGTCGATTTTAGCTTTGCTGAGCAGACGACGCGACCTCTGCCCGACGGATGTGTGCAGCTGCGAAAAAAAAGAAAACAAGTGAACGTGGAGTCGTAGTGTCGGGGGAGCGAGGAGGGGCAAAAACAAGTAAACGTGGAGACGTGGTTTTAAAGACAAGGACGGGCAAAAACAAGTGAACGTCGAGTCGGGGACGAGGAGGGGCAAAAACAAGTGAACGTGGAGTCGTACGTTTGAAGACAAGGACGGGCAAAAACAAGTGAACGTGAAGTCGTAGTATCAGGGCGCGAGTAGGGGCAAAAACAAGTGAACGTCGAGTCGAATTATCGGGAACTGGGAGGGGCAAAAACAAGTGAACGTGTAGCCGAATTATCGGGGACTAGGAAAAACAAGTGAACATCGAGTCGAATTATCGGGGAGCGAGCGGACGAGGGAGAGATTTCCGTTTTGTTTAAGAGAAAGACGGCGGCTGAAATAGGAATGCGTCTCCCTCAAGTCTCTTGCAGAAACTTCATCGGATTTCCTGATGATTTTATCTTATGATAAATCCGCGTAATTAAGCTAGCAGCAAGAGCTTCGACAACTGCGCTGGTAGCGAGCCCAAGCAATTTCATTCAGCTTGACAGAAACAGCTAGACCCGTTGTCGAAACTGTTGCTAAGAGGTTGATTGTGTGGATTTATCATAAAATAAAACTGTAATATATACACGTATATGTGCGAACATGCCCGTAGGGCTGGTATAAGCGGTATATACGACGTACAAAGGACGGACAGATACTTTACGCTAGCTACTTCTCAACAACTAACAACGAATGTACAGTCGGTACTATTATACTACTATACGATGATCATATCGTCATACAGTGTTACCCCACGATGTATAGTTTCTGGTAAATCTAGGATACACGCTATCATCGATCGAACCTTTATATCGGCATTTTGCTCATTGCTTTGCCTATACTATAAAATCGACGCTAGTCGTGTGACTGCAATTAAAAACGAATACGCGGGCGCAAAACACAGTAGAGGATTCACTCGTTTTATGACCTCTTCTGACCTCTTCTGACCTTTTCTGACGTATTCGTCCGCATCGAGTTTGTTCAAATCGGTTCACTTGTCAAAGACTCGTCATTTATCTTCAATTGCACGAGATTGCATTCGGCTCTCAGCTATACGCGAAGGTAAATGTCGATATATACGGGCTCGTGGCCGTGGTCTGTCAACTTCTAGCGTAATCAGAGTCTTGTGATATATGATCCTATACACTCACTCCCAGCGGAAACAGCCGTATGATAATGAGAGAGGTTGCAGTCTTTCTACGTGATGAAGGAGCTAGTAGCTGCAGCTCTATCGCGAGTTTTATGCATGGAAAGAGCTTCACGCAATCCTGATGTAGGCGGCTAACGCTCCATTAGGAGTGTTCCCAACTTTGATACCATTAATGATTAATGATTAATGATTGATAATCCTAACCCTAACCCTAACCCTAACCCGAACCCTAACCCTAACTCTAACCTAAATGACTTTAAACCACAAACTAATATATTACCATATATATATATATATATATATATATATATATATATGTTATTATGACCATTAATGACATAAAAGTTGGGAACACTCCTAATGGAGTATCACCCTGTATTCACGTCCTTGAAGCGCGTTAGAATTAGGATTTTCACGCGCTTCAGGCGACAAAAACTAGGTTCATTTAGACGCTTCAGTAAGGAGATCATGATGAGAGAAGGATAACATTTGACAGCTATCATGTTACGTAACATATTACGTCGGACATTGCGACCGTAGCGTGCAATGACGACATAATGCGGATGAACAAACGTAAGCGTCTCTGGTCATGCTTTTCTCATGCTGCATTTTGCGTTCGGCCGTTGACAACAATACAAGCACACGAGAATGCGGGTTGATGGACAGGCAAGGAATCTCTAGAGCATCTGATGCCGATCCTATATGTCACTGTGATATATGGCTAAAATTCGTACATATACAGTTCGCTACTACGTCGAGGGAACGATCCTGAAAATTCGCGGACTAGGGCCTTTGTCAGCGCAAAGCCGCACGGGACTTCTTGGCGGCATACACACGCAGAAAGTAAAAGATTTTAAATGTCAGCGGCGCCAGCGTCCATTTACTCTCTCGCTTCTTCTACTTCACTGCCGTCCTTTCGTGCGTTCGTTTATCGCGGTGATATTTTTTTCTGCTCTGCAAAGGGCAACTATTTTTTTTTATCCACGAGCTGCTTTTGTTTCGCGGTGCGTCAATCGATTTCGATAATGCTCTGCGCATCGATAGATTAAACACAGTTTCAATAGTTGCACAGCCGGCGCAGGGTGGCGCTCGGCTTTGTAGTCGTCTGTTTGAACGGAAGCGTAACTGTTTACACGAAATAACCGACAAACGGCCGACGAAGAGAAAGATTCTAAGATGGATGACGACAACGACGATGACGACAACCAGAGCGCATGCGCGGAAATTGAGCTAAAGTGTAATATCCGCAATAGCAGTTATAAATTAAGATTCGGATTAGGAGTTATGGTTATAACTATGGTTAGAGGTTAGGGTTAAAGGTAAGGGATAGAGGTAACGGGTAAGTGGTAAAGTGTAAGGGGTAAGGTTATAGTTGGAGCTAAGGGTAGACTGTTATGTAGTTCGTACGGCACACACGCACGGACGCACGCACGCACGCACGCACGCACACATATATATATATATATATATATATATATATATATATATATATATTCTTCTATATTCCACGAGAATGGAGTTACCGTTACGCCTCTAATGGTTTGAAGTGATTAATAACGAGATAAAATCTGCCACTTGTTTCTCTACAAGATCAACGAGAAGCTCGTTATTGAATCTGCAATCAGCGGAAGTAGGTAGATGTGTCATTAGCGGCGATTGACAACCAGCGTTAATGAACTCTGCATCTCATCCCGCGCACACAGACGTTAGTTAGTTACAGTAGAGATGTACCCGCGAGATGATCCTCAAAGACATTCTCTGAGAAGAAACTGGTCGGAGCGATATGGGACCCCGTTATTCTAGTTGTGACCCCGTGTAAACTTTTTGCTGCTCCTTCTGTGTGCTGCTGTTGTTGTTGTTGTTGTTGTTGTTGTTGTTGTTGTTGTTGTCGTCGTCGTCGTTGTCGTTGTCATTGTCGTTGTCGATGTCGTTGTCGTTGTCGTTGTCGTTGTCGTTGTCGTTGTCGATGTCGTTGTCGTTGTCGTTGTCGTTGTCGTTGTCGTTGTCCGTTGGTCGTCGTCGTCGTGCGTGTCGCGTCGTTGTCGTTGTCGATGTCCGTATGTCGTTGTCCGTTGTCGTTGTCGATTGTCGTTGTCGTTGTCGTTGTCGTTGTTCGTTGTCTGTGTCGTTGTCGTGTGATTGTCTATTGTCGTTGTCCGTTGTCGTTGTCTGTTGTCGTTGTCGTGTTGTTTCTTGTCGTTGTCGTTGTCGTTGCCTGATGTCGTTTCGTTGTTCGTGTGTCGTTGTCGTTGTGTCGTTGTCGTATGTCGTTCGTCGTTGTCGCGATGTCGTATGGCGTTTCGTTGTCGTTGTCGTTGTCGTTGTCTTGTCGTTGTGTCGTTGTCGTTTTGTCGTTGTTCGTTTGTCGTCGTCGTCGTCGTTGTCGTTGTCGTTGTCGTTGTCGTTGTCGTTGTCGTTGTCGTTGTCGTTGTCGTTGTCGTTGTTGTCGTTTTTGTTTTTGATGCGAGAGATTGTTGTTGTTGGAATAGAATGCGTACATAACGTTTGCATTGTCTTTTACGAGAGCATAACAAGAGCATTGGTTGCGAGAGACACACGCATACGAATGCGTCTTATAGACACATGTACACATATAGTAAATCACGAACGCTAAAAGGGTTCGGCCATAGATATCCCATTAAATGTTTTATGAGATATTTATAAGTTTAGCATAAAAACTGTCAGCCACCTGGTGGTAATCCGCCGTACTATTTTTGCAAAACACTCATGCATCGAGTTTGTAGGCGACAGAATTCATTATTACATTATTTGAGTCGTTTCACAAGTAATGTCCATCGCAATCATTTAAGTGTCAGTATCTGCCACAGGTCGTTGAAATTGCATGTGCACAATAGATAGATTATGTCAAGACGGATTCTGTCGCGTGTACCCTATGCGTAGGCAGCTCATCGTTTATAAAGCGAGTCCTTCTGATAGACATTTAAGCCCACCGTTCGAGTATCCGCTGTCTATTTTGAAAGTATAATTTCAGCAAAATACGATTCAATTCGCCAGACGCTGAGCATTCTTAGCGAAAGCAAAAAGGTGTAAAGCCGCTTTGATCGTTCTCACGCGGCGAACAGACGCTACATTTTCCCGCTACTTCATCAGCTAGATAGCTGCACATCCAATTCGCATCCTCCGAAGCTGCGCTAGTCCTGAATAATACATGCGACCCTTTTCATAAATTTATGCGCTCGAATGTATCCATCGGGCTTTTACTTAATGCTATCCTACGAGGATCGTTTGTAAATATATCATTTGTGCTAATTATATGCATAACTTATTAGTTATTGATGATACACACAGTATACGCGCGCTGCAGTAAGTGCTGTAATTTCATTTCAAATTATTCAAATATATATCTAAGTTTTATTATATTTTCAAGATGAATGAGCGCATTCTCTTACTAATTGCTAGCTCGTAAAAAATATCCCATTACAGAGAATAAATTGGCGTAGATGGGTGACCGAAGGGAAGCGCTCAGTTTTTTATCTACGTAGCGTAAAAAAATGATGGCAGAGAAACACGATAAAATTTTAACGACCTTAATTTGCGATTCCTTAGAGGCGGTAACGCGCCGATAATATTTTAACGAGTTATCTGAATTTTGCGGCGGCGGAGTGCGAAGCTCTCTCGCAATTTGTTATTCACCCGATGAGCACGTTCGTTCATCGTACCAACAAGCGAACGCAGAACTTTTTAGGGTTGCAGTCTATAGATCTACAGCTCTCAACGAACGATACATGACATTAGCAGAGCGATCATCAGATACACAGATTACTGATTTAGTAACCGGCCTGCGAGCTCCCTATGCGAAATTGGCTCATAAATGCGTCGAAAAGCCATATAATTATGTCCAGAGGTCCAGAGGTCCAGCGGCCACGTAACGCACAGCAATATAGGCCTGAGATGCGCGAAATGATTTGTCAATCTATGTGCGCACGAGTGGGAGCGTTTCTGTGCGTGCGTGCGTGCGTGCGTGCGTGTGCGCACGTTCTTGAGTGGATCTGCCTACTTGCGTGCGTGCGTGCGTGCGTGCGTGCGTGCGTGTGTTCTACGTACTTACGCGCGCGCCTGTGCGTGTATACGTGTGCGTGTGCGTACGTGCGTGCGTGCATGTAGGTGCGTGTGCGCGTGTAGATGCATGTGTGTGAGTGTGCGTATCTGTAAGTACGCGCGTGCGTGTGCGTGCGTGCACCTGTGCGATCTACCCAGTCTACCTATACATACAGGTGTGTTTCGTACCTGCGCATCGTCGACAGACAGCACGATGACGATGTCCTCGCCGCACAAACCGAACGCCCAGCCTTCCATGCGGAGATGGTCGGCGAAGATGACGATCTGATGCTCCAGCTGCATTAGCTTGTCGTCCACGTAATTCTCCATCGACTGCGTGTCGCTGGAAAAAAAAAGAATCAACAACGGCCGTAAATCAAAAAGAATAAAAAAAGAACCAGTGAGGAATGTCGACGAAGAAACACGTTACGTCCGGTTGCAATTGAAACACGTTTAAAAAAAAATTGCGGATCGAATCTAACATCGGCATACGGCTGCGTGGTTATTTCTCTGTTCTTCTGGGTTTTTTTCCTGTCAGCGCATGCGCGTAAGCTCACCTCAGAGTCTCGTTAGAGAAGAGTGATTAGAGAAGCGCGTGATGGGAGAGAGCCTCGGTGAAATGTTCTGTAAATCTCCGTAAACTTTTATATCAGAAGCATGTAGGCCCGGACCGTTTAATCAATTTTCTTGATCATATATATAGAGAAAACGTGCTTTTTCCGAAATGAAAATTTGACGTGTAAGCGAAATTACCGGTGACTGTCGGATTATTTTGTAAGCGCACGCAGGAACCTCTATTACCCAGTAGCATCTCTCCGTCTCTCCGTCTCTCTCTCTCTCTCTCTCTCTCTCTCTCTCTCTCTCTCTCTCTCTCTCTCTCTCTCTCTCA
>NW_014577194.1:691304-693758 GCF_000485595.1 Priapulus caudatus | reverse complement strand
GGCTGTGTGTGTGGTATGTGCTGTTCGCGGCGCGCACGTGTGTTGTGGTTGTACGTTCATGGTGCGTACTGTGTGCGTGAGTGCGTGCGTGTGTGTGTGTGTGTGTGTTGTGTCGTGTTGTGTGTGGTTGTGTGTGTGTGTCGTGTGTGTGTGGGTGTGTGTTGTGTCGGGTGTGTGTGTGTGTGTGTGTGCCCCTGTGTTCCGTGGCTAGAGACCGTCAGCTACATCGAGGCCTGTAGTCAACGACGTCGCCGTCCAAGCATACCCAACGTGTGTGTCTGTGCGTGCATGTGTGTGTGTGTGTAATGTGTGCGCGCGCGTGTGTGTGTGTGCATGACCGCGCCTTACGTAAGATGTATTCAATGTTCATGTATATACAAGTATTTCAATAATATCAGGTGTTAATGATCTTACAAGACCTTATAATATCATTATAACACCTGATATTATGCATATAAACTGTAGATGCCACTGCGTTGACCCGTTATCAGTGTAAGAACAAAGTCAAGCCTCAGCCAAACATCGCCGTCATTAAGACTGAAACACATATCCCTAGCGCGGGCTTTGACGCTCTTCCCGCCAACGCACGCGTTTTCTACTAAGCCTTCTACTCCGCTCGTCACCTCACGATGTTGACAGCAGTGCTCGAATTTCGCAAGTACGCATGTATGATGGCTGTTGCTCAAACATCGTTATACGTTGTTCGTTTTAGAAATCAGACATGCAGTCGCGACGTGCCCTCCGGTACGACGTGCATCGATTCACTCGCGACCAACCTTTTCTGCGTATGGTCACACCGAGCCGCGAGGTGGCACTCGCGTCGACGTTGGAAGCTCGGTGATCTTATTTCGCAATTTCATCATTTCTATACGTCCGAGAGTTTGCACGGGAATCCTTTCTCTCGTCCGCATAGCAGCACCACCCCCTCTCTCTCTCTCTCTCTCTCTCTTTCCTGATCTCCCGCTGTGACGACTTTGCTTCAATTTGAGCGGAATCGAATCTCAAAGAGCGGATCTGCGTCAGAGCCATTTCGAGCGTTTATAGTGGGCAGATGCTCAGACTGGGACGCCGTTAAACTCCAGCCCCCCTCCCCCTTCACGGCCACCGTCGTCCGCTCGTATACCATTTCCTACTCGGGGATGATCGTTTCCTCGGGAATCTCCGCCAGTTTGATAGAGACGTACACAGCATGGATGTTTTCGTTGCTTACCCTGTCTCTTAGTCTCTCCCCCGTCTCCTATCATAGCATGACAGCGGCAGGAGAGCGCCGCAACGAATGACGCGTGCTTAAAAATTAACGTAACGTTTACGATCAACTTCGATTTTTTTTGCGGGGAAGCGTAATTTAAAATGTACGATAATTTAAACGCAATTAATTAGCTACTCGACCGCAGCTCCGGATTGCCGGCGGGGCCACCACGAGCGGCGAGCGTCCGCGCGTCGGTGTATAGAGCGAGACAAGTGGCTCGCCGGGAACAGGGTATACACACGCTGGCGAGCCTATAGTCGCAATGTTAACCACGCGCGCGGGCGCGGTGATGAAAATCCTAGAGCTCCTCGAAAGAAAGCGTTTCCTCCTCCTCTTGCGGGAGGAAATGAAGCCGGGAGAGTAAGAGTGCGCGAAAGAAAGAGAGAAATCGAGCGAGAGCGATAGAGAGAGAGAGAGAGAGAGAGAGAGAGAGAGAGAGAGAGAGAGAGAGATAGACAAAGAGAAGGCTTTGATGGTGCCCCAGCAGACCATAACGTCATACCACTCAAGCCACTCGCTCTGATCATCTTCATCATTGTCTATACCGAACCTTGGAATCATAGCTCGCGTCACCGGCAACAGGCGTTGCTAGGAGCAATACTCTATATAGATGGCGCGATTGCGCGTGGCGACGAAATGCAGTTTTAGCCGCCGTCGTATCTATAGGCGTGGCGCACACTCGGCAGGAGATAGGCGCGCTTTTACGCCACAGCTGGATTGGCCGCAGCCGCGTAATCGTGTTGGTTTCCCGAGGAATAAGCTTATGCTTAATGAAATCTTAATACGAAACATGCGAGCGACGTCTCGCCGATTAACGGTTGCAAGCTATATTGATGTTCGTGTGAGACAAAAACGCACAATCACAAGTGAACCGCACAATAAACGTCATTTCGGTACTAAAAGTACGTCCGTCTCAGCACTGCGGGGCGTGGCTCTAATGTTCCTCTCCTGGTATAGATATATTCGTGGCGTAGAGGGAGCCTGTGTTAACATTACGGAGCGTGGTTTCCATTGCGCTTCTCCTGGTAGCTGCAACTTTGGAGGTATAGGAGAGCTGGGTCCGCATCACGGGGTGTGATTCTAATATTCTACTCCTGATAGTTACCTCCGCGTAAAACGGAGGTCATGCAATCGCTCTCGTGTGTGTGTGTGTGTGTGTGTGTGTGTGTGTGTGTGTGTGTGTGTGTGTGTGTGTGTGTGTGTGT
>NW_014577194.1:684383-687423 GCF_000485595.1 Priapulus caudatus | reverse complement strand
TGGGGGTGCGCCTATGCGTACTTGCGTCTCTGCGTGCATGTGCGCCGGTGTGCGGGTATGTGCGCGTGTGTGTACGTATATATGTGTGCGGAAAGTAGACTACCACATTCGCAGCCGTCGTGGTCCGTAGCAGCCATAGACGTAGTATATAGTAATAGTGAAAAACGCGAGGCGAACCCGATAATTTTTTTGGGGGTTGCCTTCAACCAGTAAAACAAACAGTGATAACGATATTCTCTTTTTTCGAAGATCGTCGAGCAAATAACCCCTAAGGACGCATCGTCGTCGACGCATCCATTGACCAATAAAGAGAAAGAATGGTGATAGCGCCCATTCCGATGTTTAGCGTTCGCCGGTGTCATCGTATACGTGGGAGGTTCGTTTTTTTATCACGGAAAACTCACTTCGGTGTGTTTGCATTTGGCTAATGGAGCTTTTCACTAGCACACTCGCTCGTGTTCGTCAAATGTTTGGAATCACAAACGAATTTACGCGGTTACACCCGTGACGCGTACCTTCCCGATTCCAAGAGCCAATTAGATTAGGGCACAGGCACACTTATAACGCCACACGAAAATCATTCGACAAACGCCGTGTCGCTGTTTGTAAATGTCGGGCGTGAAATGGCATACTGCTCTATAGACTAGTCGTCCCAGCAGCGAGTGAGGGTTGACTGCGAAAAGGAACTCGAATGAATGCGTACATGTGTGCCACTATATAGCCTACACATGAAATGCATTTAGTCGAGGTCAACACTCAATCCTCTATAGACACGGCTACATACATTTCGGTGAGCTCAGCGATAAAGCCAGTCGCACTATTTCTACAGCCATCATTAGTTCAAATGTCGTTAAACCATTGACAAACCCATCATTGACAAAACCATCATCATCAGCATCAACGTCGCGGCCATCGCCACAACCATATGCACCGCTAGAGCTAGTCTTTGTATCATTACCAATTCGTAACACACGGCAAGTGCTGTGTCACAATTGTCCGCACACACGCACGCAGCGCTGAATAGCAATATGTTACTGCGAAAAAATATGGTTTCAAAATTACAGCGAAAAGCAATACAAGCAGCAATGGCCGTAACACGATTGTCGCTATATTTCGCGGGGGTATTTTCCATGTTGGTGCGCGCGTTCCGTGCAAGATTCAGAGTGCAAAATATGGTCTCTCTCTCTCTCTCGTTCTCTCTCTCTCTATTGTATATATATATATTATATGTCTAAAGTAAACCGAACCTGGCTCGCTACCTGGTCGTCTGAGTAGAATAGCCTTACGTGGTAACATGCTGACAAGGAGGAATGTTGATTATCTTCTATATCCCCGGAATTTCTACCCTAGATTGGATGGTGGAACGAATGTAGGCGTTTTAGTCCGTATGTTTGGCATGATGTTAATATTGTCCGGAATCCAGCTAGCCAGCGTTTTTTTTCTGATGCGGATTCGTATTTGGTTTGGTCATTGTGTCTAGGGGGCTGAAAGTATTTACTCAATGCCCTGCCACTGGAAGTCCGTATACGCGGTATATATATATATAATATATATACAGGAGAGGAAACATAGGCTGTAGATAACATATTTCGCGTGATACTAACAAAACCAGCGGATCTGTTGAAAGCTCGGATGCTCGCTCCGTATGGATTCTCTCTCTCACTCTCTCTCTCTCTCTCTCTCTTCTCTCTCTCTCTCTCCATCTCTCTCGCTCTCTCTCTCTCTCTCTCTTCTCTCTCTCTTCCTCTCTCTCTCTCCTCTCTCCTCTCTCTCTTCTCTCTCTCTCTCTCTCTCTCTTCTCTCTCGTTCTCTCCTTCTCTCTCCTCTCTCTCTCTCTCACACTCTTTCTATCTCCCCCTCTCTCTCCCTTATATTAGCTAGATATGTTTGACAGTATCCCTCAGACATTTGTTAACACGCCAACGCGTTCCTTCCCTCCACCGCGTATAAAAACCTACGAGTTTATTCTCGAAATGGTAGATATTTTGCTGTTTATTTACCCGCACAGAAATAAGTGCCGAGCTTTCGCAAGTATCGTTTCTATAGCAACCATCAAAAGGCGTTTAAATAATTAAGCTAGTATAATCCCTACATGAAGAATTAGCAATTACTGCAGAATGAAATTCTAACTCCGCCATCTCTTTTTTTCTGGAAATTTCGCAGGAAATTATAACAAATGATTGCCACCCCCGCCACGCACACGCACGCACGCACGCACACACGCACGCACGCACGCACGCACGCACGCACGCACGCACGCACGCACTGCTGACAGCGTGACGCGCGCATGCGTGCACGTAGGCACATGACCCGTAACACGAGGAGCGACAAAAAAATATTCATCTCCGGTTATTGTCTATAGAATATAAAGAAACAGCGCACAGAGGCACAAGAACAAATTAAAAGCCTATATAGAGCCCACGAAGTATGTTTGTTGGTGGATAGCTGTTGCTCTAATCGCGCCCCCTCCAACCTCCCGTAACCAGTTCTCTCGTTGAAATACCACTATAGAATTGGGTCGCTCCTCTTGGAGACACGAGGTTTTATACTGTGAAATTTGTCACCAACGAGAAACTAACCCCAGAACTAACCTTACTATATACTTTGCGCGCACATTTGATACGATGCCACGTTGATGAATAAGTCCAGCGTTAATACTGCTATACCTGTACTAAAGCTATATTATGTAGCGCTGTTATACGTCTTTAGAGTGACATCAGCCAATAATGGGGGTGGGCGAATATTTCAATATGTTAGGCTATTACGTGCGCTAGCTTGCAGTGGCGGCCATTTTGTAATTTTCTGCGGCAAACCTCGAATCAAACTCTCAGCAATATTCACTGTAGGTAATTTCCTCTATTTATGGAAACACAGTATAGTCGTTGTAACAAAGAAGGCGTAATGCTGAAATTGTGATTATTTTATTATATAAGTTAGAAAATTCGAAAATGTGAGTGTAAGAAAATGCACGAAATTTCATAAACCTGGCATAATAGGACTTAGGGGCGCAAGCGAGACCATATAAAAACAAACATACACG
>NW_014577194.1:678219-684373 GCF_000485595.1 Priapulus caudatus | reverse complement strand
TGATGCCGGATCGTATGTGGTTGCGTCAGGGGGGACATGAACAGTATTACTCAATGCCCCCTGCCACTGGAAGTCCCGTATAACGCGTTATATATATATATATATATAACAGAAGAGAGAAACATAGGACTGTAGATACACATATTCGCGTGCGATACAACAAAACCAGCGATCTGTTGAAAGCCTCGATTGCTCGCTTCCGTATGGATTCTCTCTCTCACTCTCTCTCTCTCTCTCTCTCTCTCTCTCTCTCTCTCTCGCTCTCTCTCCGCTTCTCTCTCTCTTCCTCTTCTCTCTCTCTCTCTTCCTCTCTCTCTCTCTCCTCTCTCATCTCTCTCTCTTCTCTCTCCTCTCTCTCTCTCTCCTCTCTCTCTCGTCTCATCTCCTCTCTCTCTCACACTCTTCTATGCTCCCCCTCTTCTCTCCCTTATATTAGCTCAATATGTTTGACAGTATCCTCAGCACATTTAGTTAACACGCCAGACGCTCCTCCTCCTCCCCGCGTATACAAAACTTACGAGTTTCATTCTCGAAATGGTAGTAATATGTTTGCTGTTTATTTACCCGCGCAGAAATAAGTGCCGAGCTTTTCGCAAGGAGTTATCGTTTCATATAGCATCATCAAAAAGGCGTGTTAAATAATTAAGCTCAGTATACTAATCCTACATGAAGAATTAGCAATGCTATTCGCAGAATGAAATGCTCATATAACTCCGCCATCTTTATTTTTCTGCGCAATTCTCGCAGGAAATTAGAACACATGATTGCCACCCCGCACGTACCACGCACGCACGCACGCACACACATACGACGCACCACACTCAACGCAGACACACCGCTGTAATCCCCACCGCCACGCACACCACCACGCACATGCTATACCACACGCACACGCACCACGCACACGCACACGCACGCACAGCGCACACGCACACGCACACGCACACGCACACACACACACACACACTACTTAAGCCAACATCAGAATTTCTCCATGATCGCACGCCAGATAAATGCGCATCCATTAATTACGTTTGGATTCGTTCCGCCTTTAATATCACGCTGGCCACACAGTCACGACGAATATAGTCGAGCGGCGATATAGCAAGTTTAATCATTTTCATGTTAACGTTCCTGTGTGAACTAAGCTCGGTTTATCGTGTACGTCGTCTGTAGGGATAGTGATCAAATGAGTGCAGGCAGGCTCGTTAGAATTATTTCGCTCACAGTCACTGTTGCCTTCTATCCTAGCTTGTCAGCTCTCCTATCTATCGTTTGACTAAGCTTGCGGACAAACGAACGACTTCGATATAAAGGACGTTATTAGTTCGTCTGCGTTCATACACTAAGCACAGAACAGAGTCTAGTTGTTGCTAGCAAATCTTGTACAATTTGTTTTTGATTGAAAACTTCACAGAACACGAACCGCCACTTGTGTAATGTGTGACGTGCTCTTGACAGCATGCACCACATCGTTACCAGTAACGTTAAATAGCCATTGAAATCTAACTAGTAGTTAGTAATAAATAACCATGAATAAAATTAGCTTTCAACAAAAGTAATGTTAATGGATGAACGAAACACGACAGACGCGATTAGCAACACTTAGAAGAACCGTCGTAGATGTCAAGGAGCCACCAACGCTCCTAGAGTGATTGTGCGATTAGTTATTGGTGTAGATTTTAGGTGACTGCGTAGGATTGCAATCATTTACACTGCAACCCAATCCGCCCATCTTTGCACCGACGGACAGAAACGTCAGTTGTTATTACTGAAATCGTACTACATGCGGACGTGAGTTAGCAGCCATGCAGGACCACTACATACCGAAACCTCTAAATCGTGGACTATATTCGTCAACAACAAACCTCGAGGCCGCTGTTGTGTCATTTATCTCTAATGACGAATTCATCGTGTCACCGTTCTCGCCATCAATCTTCCTGCAATCCGGGCGGTAGAAAGAAGGATAACGACTTGAGTACACTCAAGATGGAGTGCTGGACAAGTGCTAGATAGTATGCTATCGCAGTGATTCAGACCGCAGCTCACACTCTCCAATTAGTCGCGCTTTTTGTCGCCCTTATACTCGGCAACTCCGCAGTAACAATATTGACTTAGCGCGAGAGCGACGTACGGCCCCTCTAGCGGCGCGATATCGCAATTTCATTTACGTTTCGCATATTCTATACGCGCTCACCTGATGATACTCGGTACGATGGCGATGGCCAACACGTAACCTTTGCGGTGACCTTTGATGCAGAGCTCCCTGCCGCTCTTGCCTTGCTCGATCTCGGCGCAGGGGCAGCCCGTCTCATTTCGGAGCTTCTCAATAGCCGCGTCCAGCATGTTGGCTGCAAAGGACGAATGAATGTCATGTAGATCTAGTGTGCATACGTGCACGCATGGGGGCAGGTACACGCACACGTGTGCGCGCGCGTCGCATACACGTGCGCGCGCACACACAGCACGCAAGCACGCACGAATACGCGCAAACACACACCCACCACCAGCACACACACACACACACACACACAACACATACCAACAGCACACACACCACACACACACCACACACACAACACACACACCACACAGAACCACACACACAGGGCACACACGACACATTACCACACACACACACCACACACACACACATACACAGCACACACACACATTAACCACACATACATCACACACACAATGCACACACAGCACACACAACACACGCAGCCACACACGCACACACACACACAAACACACACACCACACACACACACACACACAGCACACACATGCACACACCCGTTGGCGTGCGCAGACACAGGCATACAATAAACACGACAGTGTAGTTGTGTAGATGCATGGAGTGGATTCTTAATCATACAGCTTCGACTTTCCCATTTTAACCGGACTCAGGAAACCCTGTCCGCCGCGCCGCGCCATTACAAATGCACACGCAAAACACAGCGTGCATGACTTGGCCGCTACGAAAACACAAAGATTCAATTACGATACAGAATTACATTAATGAGTTCACTGGCCCGTAACCTGTAATCAACCAGGACGCGACACGCCGACCGTTCGATAACTACCGCACTGTAGATTTCGACAAAATCAAATTTTCATTGGGAATTCGTTATATATATCCGGCAGAAGTAACCAATCTTATAATCAAGAGACGTTAGCGCCTAGAACTTGCTCCATGGCAGCGACTCTGCATTGGGTCGCGCGGGGCGGCTGGGGGGCCGGCCGGCGTGTCGGATTTTTATTAATACGACCATCGTGCACGCGGCCTACGTTCTTGATAATGCCGGATTTTTGCTTTAGCATCAAATCATTCAATAACATTATTTCTTGCTTTATCTCAATGCATGCAAATTGGGCTTCAGTATAACCAACATAATCTAATTACGGAAATAGAGTTTTCCGGGCGGGGGGGGACGATCGAAATTAATTCTGTCACGTATACACGGCCCGGTTAAGTGGAGATTTCTCACTGCAAGGCGTGTGCGATAGGTGCGAATAGTTATCGCATGAATTGAATATTCAACGTGTCGAATACGACAGAAAACAGAAGAATAGAGATATAATAGAATTGAGACTATAAGAGTTCTTTCGTAGAACAAGTTGGTTTAGCAGCTGTGCTTGAAACATGACGCCGTCGACTATTGTATTTGTGGAAGGGTACACCCAAGTGGCTAACTAATCGTATGTAATTTAGATGTGATGGCGTTCTTTCAGAGAACGAGACGAATAGAGACGAGGGGGACAGAGTGACGAGGGACAGATGAGAGAGGAACGACGAGAGAACGATGAGGCAATGAGAGACCGCAGAAGCGGAGAGAGCAGAGAGCAGAGCGAGCCGAGACGAGAAGCGAAGGGAGTTGTCGCAGTGGTGCGGTGAGAGAGGAAAGAAGCCCAACAAGCCTACAATGACTTGGATCTTTTGTTTCTCTTTCTACGTAAAGTGTTCGCTTCCATTCCAGTCTTGTTTACTTATTAACGCGCTGATGTTAACTAAAGTCTTGAAATATACGTGTGCTGCGAAAACTTCTGCATAAGCCATTCCATTGAGTTTAGCCGGCTGGATAATTACCTCGCGGAAATTCGCTTACGCGCACAAATGCGAACAAATATGTATATGAACACGTAACCAGCTAACTAGTAGCTTATAATAACATCGAGCATTGTAGGCATAGGCACATCTATGCTCCACGTATCTTTTTAGCGCAGTACATTGACCTCCCCGGTGCGATGCTTCCACGCAGCGACTCCGGGTGGCTATAGTGACACTACATATCTAACCCATGACAACTACCCGCGCGTCCTAACGCTTAACACTTGCATCTGACCATCAGATAAAACACGTTGTCGAGGCTCTACTCTGCGACAGGAATACTCTGGAGGCCACCGCCGTGCCCAAGAGTAACATGCTCATTTCTGTAACGGCTAACGGAGCAGTAATGTCCGTGATCCGCTTGACCTTCCTTGACTGGCGGAATAGCCGCGGGGGCGATGCCATGCGATAACTTCCGCCCCAAATCGCCCGCCTTCGGCGCGCTCCGAACCGTCCGCGTACGCGCGCAGAGATGGCAACCGGGCAGTTAGATGCGATATGATATGACTACTAATTTTTCTTTTTTTTTTTTTTTAGGGTTAGTTTAGGGTTTAGGTTGAGGTTTAGGTTAGGTTAGGGTTAGGGTTAGGGTTTTTTTTTTTTAAGTGGGCCTAAGCTTAGTGCATATCCTAAGTGCCTAGTAGTTCATTCCACTATTCGCATTCTTTTCTAACTGCCGGGTGCCTCCAGATCGAGACATTCTTGCACCACGGGGAGAAATACACATTTTCACCATACAAGGCGGCCCGTTGTCAGAAACAAACTTCGTCTTTAACATTAACCTCAACATTAACTTTTTCTCTTAGGCGTCTGACGAAAATTCGAATACAAGTTGCAGAGAATTGAAAAATTTCTCGCTGAACTTTTCTCTTAACTTAAGATATCCCTAGACCCTCCAAATTAACTTAATATTAAGATGGAAATAATACATTTAGGACATAGAATTACAGATCTTTAGTGATATTATATCTTCTTATATGTAATGAGTATATATTCATGTTTTTTCCTCTGAAACAACATGTGCAAAAACAATTAATTATCTTACCGATGTGAAGCCATAACAATAAGGTTAGTGCAAAGACATTTACAAAGGTCGCTATAGGATTGTTCTTTTGTTTTAAATACTTTTGCACTGACCCTTATCACCTATGTGCACTGAGCCACACGACTCTCGCGTTCGTGAGATTTGCTACAGTGTAGAGAATTTTAGTGCTTGTTCGCTGACAGAATAATTCAAGACCGTGGCGTTTTTCATCAATATTATTTATAATGTGTTGGCCATCATAATATGCCACAACATGACTGTAATTACAATAAATGTGTATGAATTTGACTTTTTCGTGATCGTGCGCATCACAATCAGCAGCCTTGTTGAATTGCTGATTATCCGTAACAGTTTTCACCTAAGATAAGTTTAGGTTCACGATAGGTTCTCTCGTTCAACGCGCTATTACTTCTTCGTCTATAACATAACATTAGCTCTTTACAACTTCAATGTAATTTACGAGCAGTTCTTGCAACGGGCCCCTCTGCCCGGTAAACTTGCTATTCATTATTTAGCATATTGCTGTGCATCGTCTGGCTACTTCTTCACACTAATCGCCTGACATACCTGAGCTGCGTCACGCCGGCGTTCCACGTCCTGAAGAGGTTCGTCTGCTCGAATCCCACTCTGTAGATATATATTTTTAATTATTATTTTACTTTTTCTGTTGTTAGGGTTAGGGTTAGGTATAGGGATTAAGGCTTAGGCCGTTTCAGGGTTACGGCGTTATGGAGGGTTCCATGCGCAATATACATCGTGTACACTATCTGTGTAATTATGAACACCGGCATCCCCGAAGTTGCGCTCTTAAATTCGAAGTTGCACCTTGTATCCCGGATCTTTCACGCGAAACTACACGTTCCGGCTATCTTCCGGAAAAATTCATGTATTCTCTCCCCGACACACGATGCCGCCAGAGAGCATGGGTCCGCATTTTTCGCGCCGCGTGCAAAGCACGCACGCACGTATACACATATGTTAACCATAGTAAT
>NW_014577194.1:675213-678194 GCF_000485595.1 Priapulus caudatus | reverse complement strand
CACACACACACACACACACACACACACACACACACACATGCACACACCCGTTCGCGTGCGCAGACACATGGCATAAATAAACGATGTAGTTGTGTAGATGATGGATGATTCTTAATCATACAGCTTCGACTTTCCCATTTTAACCGGAATCAGGAAACCTGCCGCCGCGCGCCATTACAAATGCACTACGCAAACACAGCGTGCATGATTTGCCGCTACGAAACACAAAGATTCAATTCGATAAAATACAGTTAATGTTCACTGGCCGTAACTGTAAACAGGACACGACACCCGACCGTTCGATAAACTACCGCACTTTAGTTTCGCAAAACAAATTTTCATGAATTCGTTATAATATTCCGCAGAGTAACACAATCTTAAATCAAGAGACGTTAGCCGCCTGAGAAATTTGCTCATGGCAGCGCTCTGCATTGGGTCGCGCGCGTGTCGGATTTTTATTAATAACGATCGTGCACGCGGCTACGTTCCTTGTAATCGCCGGATTTTGCTTTAGAATCAATCATCATAACATTATCTTTCTTGCTTTATCTCAATGCATGCAAATTGGGTTCATTATAACCAAAAATCTAATTACGGAAATAGAGTCTTTCGGAATAAAATTTAATTCTGTCACGTATACACGGCCCGTTAGTGGAAGCATTTCTCATGCAGCGTGTGTGTGCGTGGAATAGTTATACGCATGAATTGAATATTCACGTGTCGAATAACGACAGAAAGATAGAAGAATAGGATATATAGAAGGAGATATAAGAGTTTTTCTAGAACAAGTTGGTTTAGCAGCTGTGCTTGAAAATGGACGCCGTCCGATTATTTTAATTTGTGGAAGGTAGCAAGTGGCTAACTAAGGTATGTAATTTAGAGTGATGGCGCTCTTCAAGAGAACGAGAGAAATAGAGAGAGGGGGACAGAGGGAGAGGGACAGAGAGAGAGAGAACGAGAGAGAACGAGAGCGAGAGAGCGAGAGCGAGAGAGAGAGAGAGAGCGAGAGCGAGAGCGAGGGAGTGAGTGGGAGAGAGCGAAAGAACCCACAACCTACAAAGACTTGGATTTTTGTTTATGCTTCTGCGTAAAGTTTCGCTTCGATTCCAGCCTTCTACTTATTAATCGGTGCATGTTACTTAATAGTCCTTGAATATACGTGTGCTGCGAAAACTTTGCATAAGCCATCCATTTAGTTTAGCGCTTGGATAATTACCTGCGTAAATTCGCTTAGCGCACAAATGCGAACAAATATGTATATGAAACGTAACCAGCTAACTAAGTAGCTTATAATAACATCGCGCATTGAGGATATGCGCATCTATGATCCACGCATCTTTTAGCGCAGTACATTACCTCCGGCATGTAGAGAGACGGTCATGAATAATATTAACATGAAATCCGCTCCTCTTAACACTGCATGCATCAGTAAAACACTGTCGAGGCTCTACTCTGCGACAGGAATACTCTGGAGGCACCGCCGTCGCAAGAGTAAATGCTATTTGTAACGGCTAACGGAGAGTAGATGTCGTGTCGCTGACATTCCTTGATGGGAATAGCCGGGGGCATGCATGGATAATTCCGCAAATCGCCGCTTGGCGCCGCTCCGAACCGTCGAGTACGCGCGCAGAGAGGTGTTGGCAGAAAGATGCGATATGATATGACTACTTTTTTTTTTTAGGGTTAGGGTTAGGGTTAGGGTTAGGGTTTTTTTTTAAGTGCCTAGTAGTCATATCCTCAGTGCCTAGTAGTCATATCATATCGCATCTATCTGCCGGGTGCGCGCAGAGAGGATTTTTGCACCAGGGAGAAATACACATTTTACATACCAGGGTATTTGCTTATTTAGCATATGTCATGTGGTATTTTCAATAATGCTGAATAGCCGAGCTCGTACAGCACGGGCGTTACGTCTGAAAGATCGTTGGCTCGAATCCCATCTGTTTAAATTTTTATTTTTTTATTTTTATTTTTTTCTGTTTAGGGTTAGGGTTAGGGTTAGGTTAGGATTAGAGTTAGGGTTAGGGTTAGGGTTAGGGTTCACAATGCGTATACATGTGTACACATGTGTATTATGGACCCGAGCGATCCCGAATTTGCGCCCTTTAATCCGAAGTTGCACCTTCGATCCCGAAGTTTTTAGCGAACTACCGTTCGGCTATTTCCGGAAAAATGTGTATTTCTCCCCCGTACACGATTCCGCAGAGAGATGGTCCGCCATTTTCGCGCGCGTGCAAGCACGCACGTACGTATACACATATGTTACAGGGTAATGGTTGTTTCAGAAAAACATAAAAAACTTCTGCTTAAAATCGTCGTCGGCTATTCTCTAAAAGCTTTTCGTTGCTCCGTACGGGAACCGCGACTACTAACTCGAGAAGCGGGGGGTTGAGTGCCCTGCGCCTATGTGTAGATACGCACCCAGGCGCGCATCACTGATGCACGCTCGCGCTCAGCTTGAGCCGAGATACATCCTGCCGGCTTCAAACTCCCCGATTGCTGCTCCCCCGATATCGCCGCTACAGTTTTGTCTTCGTATATTTATAGTACGCTGACGGAATATGTAACGGTTTATAGCTGCGGTTAAATAGGATCTGTACGAGAACGAGGACGGGTTCGTACATACGGACCAGAGATGGGAAACGTACGCCGATTGCATTATTTATTTTTAGTTATTGTTATGTTATATTGTATTGTATTGTATTGTATTGTATTGTATTGTACTGTACTGTATTGTATTGTATTGTATTGTATTGTATTGTGTTGTGTTGTGTTGTGTTGTATTGTATTGTATTGTATTGTATTGTATTGTATTGTATTGTACTGTATTGTATTGTATTGTATTGTATTGTATTGTATTGTATTGTATTGAATTGTATTGTATTGTATTATATTATATTATATTATATTATATTATATTATATTATATTATATTATATTATATTATATTATATTATATTATATTATATTATATTATATTA
>NW_014577194.1:672646-675203 GCF_000485595.1 Priapulus caudatus | reverse complement strand
GTAAGTTAAGAGAAAAGTTACGAAATTTTTTAATTCTCTTAACTTTACGAAGTTTCTGTCAACGCTCTAAGAGAAAAAGTTAATGTTAAGGGTTAATGTTAAGACTAAATTGTTTCTGACAACGGCCCCCTGGCCGTGAGCACGTGTCGTCGGCGGCGTCGGCGGCAGCTCGTCCTATCCACGCCGCGTGTCTATATAGGTTTAGAAACGCCCACGCTATCGACCGACCAGCTAATATTTCCGCCCGAAAAATTGATAGACGGTGGGGTGCGCCCGCCGCCGACGCCGACGACGACACGTGCTCACGGCCAGGGGGCCGTTGTCAGAAACAAATTAGTCTTAACATTAACCTTAACATTAACTTTTTCTCTTAGAGCGTTGACAGAAACTTCGTAAAGTTAAGAGAATTAAAAATTCTCGTAACTTTTCTCTTAACTTAAGATATCCTAGACCCTCCATTAACTTTAATATTAAGATGAAAATAATACATTTAGACAAAGAATTACAATTATAGTGATATTATATTTTATATTAATGAGTAATATCATGTGTTTTTCTTGAAAAACACGTCAAAAACATTAATTATCTACCGATCGTGAAGCAAAACAAAAGTGTCAAAACATTTACAAAGGCCGTATATGGCATTTGTTCTCTTGTTTTAAATACTTTTGCACTGACCCTATGCACCCTATGCACTGACCACACGACTCTCGCGTCTCGTGAGAATTGCTACAGTGTGAGAATTTGTCTTGTTGTGCAGAATAAATTCAAGACCGTGTCGTTTTTCATCAAATATTATTTATAATGTGGTTGGCCATCATAATATGCACAAATTACTGTGATGTACAATAAATGTGTATGAATTCGAATTTTGTGATCGATTCTCATCCAATCAGCAGCCTTGTGATGAAGTTCCTGTTATCGTAAGTTTTCACTTAAGTAAGTTTAGTTACGATAGGTTTCTGTCAACGCTATTAACTTTTCTCTTAACATAACATTAGTCTTAAAATTAATCGTAACTTTACGAAGTTTCTGACAACGGGCCCCTGGGTATTTGCTTATTTAGCATATGTCATGTGGTATTTTCAATAATGCTGAATAGCTGAGCTCGTACAGCACGGGCGTTACGTCTGAAAGGTCGTTGGCTCGAATCCCATCTGTTTAGATTATATTTTTATTATTATTTTATTTTTCTGTTTAGGGTTAGGGTTAGGGTTAGGTTAGGATTAAGGTTAGGGTTAGGGTTAGGGTTAGGGTTCACAATGCGTATACATGTGTACACATGTGTATTATGAACACGAGCGATCCCGAAGTTGCGCCCTTTAATCCGAAGTTGCACCTTTGATCCCGAAGCTTTTAGCGAACTACCGTTCGGCTATTTCCGGAAAAATATGTATTTCTCCCCCACACACGATTCCGCAGAGAGATGGTCCGCCATTTTCGCGCGCGTGCAAGCACGCACGCACGTATACACAATCATATGTTACATGGTAATGGTTGTTTCAGAAAAACAGCAAAAACTTCTGCTTAAAATCGTCGTCGGCTATTCTCTAAAAGCTTTTCGTTGCTCCGTACGGGAACCGCGACTACTAACTCGAGAAGCAGGGGGTTGAGTGCCCTGCGCCTATTGTAGATCATTACAACCCTCACGGCGACGATCATGAATGCATCGGCTCGCGCTTAGCTTGAGCGTGCGAGATACATCTGCCGGCTTCGAACTCGCCGATTGCTGCCTCCCCCGTTCCCCGCTACACGTTTTCTTGTATTCGTATATTTATAGTACGTCTGATCGGAATATGAACGGTTTATAGTCGGGCGGTGTCTCTACAATCGGATCTGTACGAGGAAGAGGACGGGTATCACTACATACGGACCAGAGATGAAAGGCGTACGCCGATTGCATATTTATTCTTTAGTTATTGTATTGTATTGTATTCGTATCTAGTATTGTATTGTATTGTATTTCATTGTATTGTATTGTATGTATTGTATTGTATTTGTATTGAATTGTATTGTATTATATTGAGTTATTATATTACATATTATTATTATATTATATATATTTATATAGTATGTATTCAATCATTATATTACTACTATATTATATTAATATTACTATTGATAATTGTATATTCATATTTATTATACTTATATTACTATCTGTATTCCTATTATCATTAGTATTATCATTACTAATAATATTCATTATATTATATGTGATACTTCTATATTATCATTATGTCAGCGTTCGCGTATGCAATAAGATATTCCCTCAGATTCCGTTCTCGTCATCCTTCTCTGTCCCTCTCCCTCTGTCCCCTCTCTATTGTCTCTACGTTCTCTGACCCTCTATGAAGAACGCATCATCACTCAGCTAAATTACATACCTAGTTAGCCACTTGTTACCTTCCACAAATTACAATAATCGGACAACGGCAAGTCCGATCGTTCACAAGCAACAGCTCTAAAAACCAACGCTTGTTCTAGAAAATAACTCTTATATCTGCCTTCTATATAATATCGCTATCTCTAGTCTTCTCTGTCCGTTATACGCCGG
>NW_014577194.1:667232-672621 GCF_000485595.1 Priapulus caudatus | reverse complement strand
AATATTGCCCGTGGGAATATCAATGTTGACCGCAAAGCGGTGCAGCCACCTAGTATAGAAACTGTCTCCATTTTCCACTAGCATAAACCAGCGCACGAGGACAGTATATCAGATCCATGTCGGTATCCATGTTTTCCTCGCAACCATGCAATAATTTTATAATATTATTTTATATTATTATCATCAACATTTATTCTCGTTTCGCGAATAACACGCCCTATGTGCTGACGCCTTGCGCTTGAAAGTCATTCTATTCCATGCGCGACAACCTCAGACAAGAGAACCCAGCCGACAATGCAGTCGGCGCCTCTCCTACACTCACGTTTTCCGCGCGCTCTCATATCAGTGTCATCAACGGCGAACGCGACACACATTATCTCGGCGCACTCGGAAATCGGCGGTACAGGGCTCTCCCGCCGCTCATATATACATGAACTATCCCGGCGAAGTAGCGAATACTCTAGTTTACATTCCGGATACGTGCGTCTCGCGTGCTAATCACGCATACATATAGTAGCCATATAGCCATAGTATATATACATAAACACGCGTGGATGTAGAGCGTCGTGGTATCTAGCTTGTTTTCGGGGTCACCGCTCCGCGTCTACACAAGCCACACGTGGAAAGATACTGATGCTCGCACACACACACACGCCTCGATGCTTAGGCGATGTGATCCGGGATTATTGCCTTCTCCGTTGCTGGTCGACTGACTAATTGGGTTCAGAAATCGAAGCAAGGTGGATGAGACGCGCCTGGAAATGGAGCGCGGAAGATCAGCGCCTGGGGGCTCCTAGTTTATCGTCGTTAGATGGCGCGCGAAGCGGTACGTAAGATTCATTTTGTTTAAATTTATTTTATATTTTTTATATTTAATGTATATATTTTAAGACGTGTATTTATTTTAATAAGAAAAGAACACTTAATACGTCGAAGAACAAGATTGTCAGCACATCTCTCGAGATACGCCCCTACTCGCCCACTCGCGCAATAAAACCATTAATTCCTATAACCGATGTTAAATTGACTACGTCACGAATTTTCTATGGTAATATTTGTAAAAATTTTGTTGCCATTTTTTACATTAAAAGTAATTACTAATGGGACTAAACGCATCGTCAAATTGTTACCCGATAAGATTGTTTCTCAACCAGTTAAAATCCAAAAAACCTGGACGATTTCATAAATATGATCCTGACATTAATTACTTGCTATGGGCTATGTATGAGTCACGAGCGTATGTTTACATTGAACAATATAGTAAAATAGAAAGTATAGTGCAGCAATCTAACCATAAAAAGTAAACAGAATTACTTACATTTTGTGAAAAAGTGGAAATATTTTCTTTACTTTTACTATTTACGGTGACGTAATCACTTTAAGCAAGTCTGCGAGTTTGACGTGACTCAGGATATACCACACAGTCGGATTCAGAAACAGAGGGGGCGTACTGGCGCGAATGCGTTACTTCACAGAGAATTCAACAGAGAACAAAAATACGCCGGATGCAGTGAATGACCGACCGATCGCTCATCCAAAATTTCATGATCAGCTTCAAAAATTTTAAAAAACGACGTTCAACTAGACTAGGCAACGTTGACAATTTGACAATTTTGCGTCGACGGCGCGCACGCGAGACAAACTGAAAGAAGATACGAATGACTGCACTTACTTCGTCATCGGTGATTAGCGATTTTAACGGACTGAATTGCGGAATGCTTGGCTGGCTGACTGGCCGATCTGACTGATTCGGTGATGAAGAGGTTTAACAGAACCATTAGTATCGCATGTATACGTTGTGTCGCTGCGTGCGTGGATCCGGTGTCCCGGCCGAGCGTGTATTTGAAGAGTATTCGAGCATGAAAGCCACGCAAGTGCATAAATGCGTCTAAAATTCTATCGCGCTACTCGCTCGCTCTCTCTCTTTCTCTCCCACTCTCTCTCTCTCTCTCTCTCTCTCTTTCGCTCTTTCTCTCTCTCTCTCTCTTCCGCTCGCGCTCTCTCTCTCACTTTCTCTCTCTCTTTCGCTTTTTCTTTCTCTCTTTCTTTCGCTTCTTCTCTCTCTCTCTCTCCCACTCTCTGTCTCTCTTTCTCTCTTTCTTTCGCTTTGTCTCTCTCTTTCCCACTCGCTCTCTCTCACTCTTTCGCGCTCTCGTTTTCTCTCACTCCAGCCCGCTGCATCGCTTCCCTCCATTCTTCTTTCCCTCCTCTCATCCTCCTCTTCCTCTGTCTCTCTTTCTTATTCTCCCCCTCTCTCTACTTGTAGTATGGTAATTATTTCAACAGCGAGAATACACGCATCGAGTTTCACCGTATAGACGGCGAATAACTCGGTAAAAATCCATCCGTGAATCACTGATCGGAGTCTAGCGAAAGCAAGCATGTAGTTGAGCCCTGCAGGCGCCATTGTTTTTCTCTACGCAACATCATCACACCCCCCTCCGGGAAATGCTATCCCCCGCGCGTGGAGGGACAGTACCGCAACGTGGCAGCACTAGTGTTAGGATTAGGGTTAGGATCAGGGTTAGGGTTAGGGTAGGGGTTAGGGTTAGGGTTAGGGTTTTTGCATCATGATATCTGTCCCCACACCATAGATTAATTTGTGTGGATGACACCCCTATATATAGATATCCGATATGTAGATATTTAGTGTTATTGTTAGTGTTAGAGTTAGGGTTATTGTTACTGTTAAGTTTTGAAGTATACGTCAACTGTATCACGTGACTGTCCCTCCACGCCCGGGAGATAGCAACACCCATCCCCCCTTCTACGATGCAGCGATAGCAGCAGACACGGACTACTTCCGTCATGCAGAATTCTAGAGAAGTTAAAACTCCTATTATTATTATTATTATTATTATTATTGTTGTTGTTGTTGTTGTTTTTGTTGTTGCTGATGCTGCTGCTGCTGTTACCCGTTCCGCCGCCACCGCTGCTGCCACCGCTGCTGCTGCTGCTGTTGTTACCCGTTCCGCCGCCACCGCTGCTGCCACCGCTGCTGCCACCGCTGCTGCTGCTGCCGCCGCTGCCTGCCGCCGCCGCCGCTGCTGCTGCCGCTGTTTCTGTTGCTACCCGCTTGGTACGTGAGACGCATCTCTCACGGGAAGCAGTTTAGCGCGCGTGTGTTTTTGGAGCCTAAGTTCAAGACGGTGTCATTTTGCGCGAGCAAACGAGACCAAACAGACGTGCCCTGATAAGTCGGGATGCGAGAGGTGGTGGTGTGGAGGAAGAGAGGACCGACATGATACACTCGGTCTAAGCGGGATTTATTCCACTTGCTTCATTCCACGTTCGTCTATAGTGGGACAAGTTAATCATAAAATACCTGAAGCGAATGAACCGAGAACTAATCTTTTAGCACGCACACGTACACACGCGCAGGCGGACACGCACGCGCTCACGCACACGCACACGCACACGCACACGCACACGCACACACGCACACACGCGCAGGCGGACACGCACGCGCTCACGCACACGCACACACACACACACACACACACACACACACGCGCGCGCGCAATATAGTTGTCGCTGCATGTAGCTGTAAGTGTTGTCTACTATGCCATGCTATGATTGATCACATATATAGCTTATATACCCAGTACATCCGCACCGCTCCGTCGACACGCTTTTTGCTTTTGCAATAATCAGGTATATATCACTCGCTGTCATGCCATGGACGAGCAACGCGCGCCTGCAGGCACGCGATGTAACACGCCTAGTCAAACGCCTAGTCACACGCTCGCTGGCTCCGACCGAATATTGGATTCGAAATGCCATGCACGCAGCGATTACATTGAAAAATTCGGATAAAAAACGCTAGCGGGTTTTACACGCGAATGCTCTTTACGTCGATGGCTCATAATCCGCGCTATACGACAAGATGATGTCATTTTCGTCGCTAAAATATATCGATTTGAGAACAGGCACGTGCATAGAGGGAGCGTATAATCTACTGCCAGCTCTATTTATAGCGGAATTCCTCGAGCTTCATTGATCCTATACGCTCTCATCGGTGCCCAAGGCTTCATTTATCAGATTCGTTATTTAGTGGTTATTAAACGTCTACTATCACGCGTGTACGCGGTTGCTCCTTGTCTCTGGGATTCTCTGAATATGGTATGGTAAACTCGAAGGACAGAACTGTTCATGCTCGGCTATATTTCCCTTTACTAAGCTTACATCATAAATTTCTTTAAACCGAATCTTTAATCTTAACATTATGCGCGTTCTACGTTTGTCAAGGAAGTGACTAACCCAAATGTAAACTATGTACGTGCATAAAAAAACACAGTTAGATCCTGTCCTGGATTACGTTAAACTTTGCGGACCAAGACACATTTTAATTACTTCGAAATTGGGTTTCTAATAATGGCATCGCGTAAGCCGGTTTGATAATAAAATCTGAACTAGTCAGGCGAGAACAAACTGCCCATCAAATATCCATTCATGCGAATAAAACATGTATAATAATCGCTCCACAGGTCAGCAATTTCGTCGACGACCACCCGGTGCGCTGCGATCGCGGAATTTCCGGTGAGCTTCATCAGGCGTGAAGTTCAGTTATGCGCGAGAGCAAGTGATAAATCGCACTGCCTCCAATCAACACATGCTCGCATCGCTTGGCGTTCGCGCATAATTTACAAAAACAGACACGCCGCCCGTCGACTTCGTTAGATCGAGAGTATAGGCGAATACAAATCTACTCATATACTCTCGATTGCACGCAGTAGCACTCGCCGTCTTAAGCAAAGACCAAGCGATGTTTTCGGCGGCAACGTCGGCAGCGGGATAAAAACGGTGACGACGACGGCGGCGGCGACGACATCTTTGAAAATCTTCGCGCGCACGAAATATAAATTTTCCATCGCAGAACCGCCGAGAATGTCGGCTGCAAAAACTCGGTGCGCGTGAGCGGCGAAGCCAACGTTGATTGGACGTGTATAGTAAGCGCGACGGCAGTAGCAGCAGCGGCAGCAGTAGCAACAGCAGCAGCAGCAGCAGCAGCGGCAGCAGCAGGAGCTGCGGCAGCAGTAGCAGCAGCGACAGCAACGGCAGCAGCGGCAGCAGCAGCAGCAGCAGCAGCAGGAGCAGCGGCAGCAGTAGCAGCAGGAGCAGCGGCAGCAGTAGCAGCAGTAGCAGCGGGAGCAGTAGCAGCACCACAAACACCACCACCACCACCACCACCACCACCACCACCACCACCACCACCACAAACAGCAGCAGCAGCAGTAGCAGCAGCACCACTACCAGCAGCAGCAGCAGTCGCAGCAGCACCACCACCACCACCACCACCAGCAGCCGCAGCAGCAGCAGCAGCAGCAGCAGCAGCAGCAGCAGCAGTAGCAGCAGCAGCAGCAGTAGCAACAGCAGCAGCAGCAGCAGC
>NW_014577194.1:652837-667207 GCF_000485595.1 Priapulus caudatus | reverse complement strand
CTCTGTCGCACCAATTCAACAGTAATACCCTGTATAACCCCACATATCGACTATACGCCGACCCCAAGTATACCGAATGTGTCATAGTCGTTTCGTTCGCTTTCCGGCGACACCTCGCCCGAGATGGCGCCACGTCCCTCGACACACAATGGCTAAGCACACAACGCTGTATGCTATATTTACTCACGACAGTTGCTCCGGACGACGTGGTGTTTGGCCGGACCGTCTCTTCCGACCTCGCTAGGCCACCCGAGCGCTTTTAGAACCTACCTGCGCTCGCGCCGCAATAACCTGTTCTGTCCGTGCTCAGGTCCTGATCGCGTCGTAGTTAGTCCAACAGTGCAGGACGATAAACGACACTACACACCAAGCAGGGCAAGCTCCACCCCGCGCCCACTAAGACTCGCGTTACGATGTTTAACAAGCTTATACTACGTAAACACAGAGGTTAGAACAATCAGTAGACGACTACTTCTCTCTCATTCTTGATTACGTCGAACGCGTTTTTTCTTCTCGGTCTTCTTTCAGTCGGCTGCTATACATCTACATCGGGCTCTACTCGTACTTCGTAAAGCTCATACTCTTGCTCGCGGCTGCCCCTTCCCCCGTCTGCTAGTCTCTCTTTCTTTCGCTTGTCTCTCTCTTCTTCTGCCACCGCTCTCTTCATCACTCTTTCGCGCTTCTCGTTTTCTCTCACTCCAGCCCGCTGCATTCGCCTTCCCGCCATTCTTCTTTCCCTCCTCTCATCCTCCTCTTCCTCTGTCTCTCTTTCTTATTCTCCCCCGTCTCTCTACTTGTAGTATGGTAATTATTCACAGCGAAGGAATACACGCATCGGAGTTTCAATCCGAAGACGCGCGAATAACTCGGTAAAAATCCATCCGTCGAATCACTGATCGAGTCGTAGCGAAAGCAGCAGCATGTAGTGAGGCCCTGCAGGCGCCATTGGTTTTTCTCCTACGACGCAAGAACCGCACAGTCATGCACACATGACCATACCTAACCCTTCCCGTCAATGCTACTCGCTCGTCGCTGCAGGAGCTCGCCGATGGCGGTTTAAAGCTACCTGCAACGTGGCAGCACCAGTAGTGCGTCCTGGATGGAGAGGCTTAGGTGATTCATGAGTTATTGGGTAGGGCACGGCACAGGTGCACGGGTATAGGGTTTTTGCATCATCGAATCTCGTACCACCCGACAGACAGAGGAGATTCTAAATCGTTGGTGGGGACCTACATCCCTACTCGCCTAGAATAACGAGTATCCGTATGTAATATTTACGTGTTATTTGTTAGTGTTAGAGTTTAGGGTTTTGTTACTGGTAAGTTTTGAAAGTATACGTCAACTGTATCAACGTGACATGGCGCCGCTTCCGACGGCACCCACGAGCGGTCAGCAACACCCAATCCCCCCCTTCTCGATGGCCAGCCTAGAGCATGGAGGCGACTTACCTCTCCTCATCCCATGCACTAACTCCCTACGTCATACCGGCATGAACTCTAAGGCCAGAGAACTTCTGGTATTTCTTTCTCTGCTCGTCGTAACCAATTTAAAACTCTTCATTATCTCTTGTCATTCTCCATAATTACTCATTCGTTGTTGGTCTCGTTCGTCGATCGTCTATCTCGCTTTTGCGCTTCCAGACGAGCATCGCAGACCACTACTACGCACTGCGCACACGACGAATTGGCTCCCGCTGCCTGGTCACGCGGTTACCTGCAGGCCACTGTTCGCCGTTCTTGCGCTATGACCGACCCCCGCCGACCTGACCCTATCGCACATGCGCCCGCTGCTCGGCCTTTTTGATACCGGTTTCGATCGCTGTTGACTGACTGCTGCCTGCTTGTTTACTCCGTGATCCTGGCTCGCTCCGACACACCCGGCGCTGCTGCCGACGAGCCGGCACGCATGCTGCCACCGATGCTCGCTGCCTGGCTGCGCCGCTGCGTGCGCCGCCGCTCGCCGACCAAACAGCCATGAACTGCTAGCTGCCGCTGTTTCTGTTGCTACCACGCTGTTAAGTAGCAGCTAAAGCAATGACCAGCATCTGATCATCGAGCGCGAGAAATCAGTTTAAAGCCCGTGATTAGTCTTTGAGGCTCTAAGCTCCACACGAGCACGTGCTGTCCACGTGTATGCGCCGCGAGCAGAAGGCGAGACCAAATACAGGCCGTAGCCCTGATATACCCGCCACCGCTCTGGCGAAACCCAGAGGGCCCGCCCTAGCTCGCGAGGAGGATCGTCGGCTGGGCATGGAAGAACTAGGACGCGACAATGATACATCGTCGGTCTAAAGCGGCGATTCAAGTCCACGGTGCTTCATTCCCAAGCCCACGTTCGTCCTATAGTGGCACACGTCCTCCGGCCTTGCCACGATCGCGAGCACCGTCAGTCGAGTCCAAGGCTTTTCCGAGCGGTGGCACCGGAGTTAATCGACTCAAAAACCTGAAGCGATATTAACCTAGTCAGAAGCTAAGCGAGCTTTAGGCACGTCACTTCTACGGAGCTACCACGCCCAATGTCGGACACGTTCCGACTCCGCGCTCACCGCAACGACTGGCACATCGCACAGCCCCACACGCACACGCGAAGACACCACCGCACGTCACCACGCACAGGCGGACACCCAGCGCGCGTCACGCACGACGCGACACCACAGTCCGCCCTCCTCCTGCATTCCTCGGCCATGGCCCGCGGCACCACACATGTTCACCACAAACACACTATCACATCACATCCGAGCTACAGACCACCCACACTTGCGCCGTGGCCGGGCGGTCGAGGCGGACGTGTTGCGGCCAGCCGGCACAGCGCGGCTCGCTCCAGGTGCGGCCCCAGCGTCCCGAGTTTACACGACACGCGGCGGTTGTCGCCGTCGGTCACGGGCGCTGCGGCGATGATGAGTAGTGTGCCCCGAACGTTAGAGCGGGCACTGATACTGTAAGTCGAGGACCTCTTACGCTGATTCCCCGCCATAGCTAAATGAATTGAGCGACCATCTGACTCAAGTATATGAGCTATAGATCTCTCAACGCAGTACCAGTCCGAACCACCGCTCCGTCGACACGGAGGTAGGCAGACCGCCACCGTGCGAGATCAAGGAGCGTTTTTGCTTTGCGAATAAGTCAGGTATATTTACTCTGACCGTCGCTGTCAATGCCATGGACGAGCAGAGTCGCGCGCGCGAGGCGCCCGCACGGCGAACGCTCGTGCAGTGTAAGCCCGCGAACTCCGGGCAGTGCCATGCCCGCTACTCGCCTCCGGCGTTCCCTCCGAACAGGGTACTAGAACCGCCGGAACACGACCTCTTCGCCGTCTGATTGGTCTCCCAAGCGAGCATCGCTCGAGCCGATCGCCGCTGCTCTGGCGTGGCTCCCGGAACGTCGACGCGAGAACTGCCGCGGGCGCCCGAGCCACGCAGCATGTTGGGCGTCCGTGTCGCAGCAAGTCGACGACGCCTCGCGCGACGCTGACTCCCTCTCGCCGCACGCTCGCCCCATCGACCGCGCGCGCTTCGTCGCTGCTGCTGTTCCAGTCGCAGTCGCTCCCCGTCCGAGTCGACGGCGCGTGTTTGGCCTGCAGCCCAGCGCCGTGCGCTCCGTCCGAGCTCGAGCGGCGGCGCGCTTGCTGCCAGCCGACGTCCCGTGCGCTCTTCCGGCGTCGACGGCGCGCGCTTCGCGGCAGCTGAACCGTCGCGGCGCTCCTGCGGCAGTCGACGAAACGTGCGCACCCTGGCAAGGCAGCACTGCAGCGGCAGCGTGGCACCTTTGCCTTGGTGGCGCCTCGGTGGCGACCCCGAGCTTGCGGCGAGGCCCGGGCGCAGCTGCAGCACAGGCTTGCGACTGCAGCACGGCGGCTGTCTGCGCGTATGTCCGAGCCATCCTACCGCCGGGGCCGCAGGATGGCTGGCCGCGGCTGGCGTGATGCCGGCGCCACCTTCTGGGCGCTCTGCCGTAGCGCCGTCTTCTCCCGGAGGTAAGCCTTTAGAGATCGCGCGTACTTCGGGGTACGGGCGAGTGTGCTTCCGGCCACCTCCCGCTCGAACACGCCATCGCGGTAAGGCTCGACCAAGGCGGGTGTGTCTGCCGCCACGTGGGTGTGACCAAGCGGTACAGCACCGCCGCGCCCTCGCGGTCACGCCTGTCACGCCCCCCCCGCGACTTCGCGCGGCACGGCCAGCGGAGCCATGCTCCCTCCCCCGCGCGACTTGCGCCTACTGCCTGCGTGGGGTCGACTACGGGGGTGCCAGGTCCGCAGCCCGCATCGCACACACCCAGTAAACCAGGCCCGTTCGCTAGGGAGGTCTACGGGCTCGCGACCCGACCCGCGAAACGGGCGTACAGTGAGGCCCGCCCCTCCAGGGATCTGCTTCACTGTGCGGGGAGCGCCCTCTGCACGATGCGGCGGCCGCCTTCTCTCGCCGGGGCGCAGGGGGGGGTTGTGGACCCCTCCTAACTGCAGCCGCCCTCTGCTCCGACACACTTCCTGGCCCCGCCCTCTCCACTGGGGCGCAGGCCCGACGTTTCCTTGGCCGGCGCCCGCGGCCGCCCCCCCCCCGCCCGGACCAAGGGTGGGGTGGCTCCTGCAGGCCGTCCCGAACCCCTTGGTTGCACGGGCATCTGCTCCGCGACGGGATCTTCTCGCCCGGACGAAGTGTCCTGCACGACCGCAAGCCGACCTCTTCTTCCGCGACTAGGACGTTTCCCCTGCCCACTGGGTGCTCTTTGCCGCCGGACGGGGACTGCAGTAGCACGTCCGCGAATGGGCAGCCTCATGTCACCCTTCACGCGAGGCTCCATCGCCTCGCAAGGCAGCTGCCCTCTCTCTAGCCTGCTCTCTGCGCTGGGTCCATCCGCCTGCCTGCTGCTTCGGCGTCTCTGCGGCGCAGCCTCTCACCTGCCGGCGTCGACGTCTGCTAGCGGCGCCAGCCCTCTCCACTGCTGCGTCGACGTCGTGATGCGGCGCAACAGCCTCTGCCACGCGTGGCTGCGTCGTCGTCTGCGCTCCGTCCACTCGAGTCTTGCGCGTACATGCCCGCCCCGGACATGTCGTCCCCCCGTAAACCGCTGCAAACAACAACTGGAGAATATGACGACCATTAAGTCCTCTCCTCGGCTTCACGTCTACGCACAAACGTCGAGTTTGTTACCCCTACCAGCCCAGTCCAGCGCTCACCCGATCGACTCACACGTGCGTGGTGAGATACAACCACAGTGCTTGTGTAACTCCACTGAAACCTCCTCAGCGGCTACTAGCTCCCGCAGAATTTGGCGGTGGTCGAATCGCGTTCCATCTGCATAGCGTCATTCTCATCTCCCTGACAACGAGTAACCTCCACACGATATGACGTCCCACACTTCGGTGAACAACGTCCTGGCGCTCCCTACCAGCTGTAAATACGTCGGAGGGTTTAGCAACTACACCCTCGAGCCATCAAAGTTGATTGACGATTCGCGGAGTCCGTTTACCGGACCGGAATCCGTCTCAACCTTCGCGGACACTAAATGGGGCTATTAAACAGAATTCTTCGACAAGGGTAATCAAATCTGGATGCCCTATGGTGAGTAGCGCGGTACCAGCCGGCGTAGAGATCCCCACGTGAGCGCAAACTACCGATTGGACGTCTCCCTAACAGATAACGCCGATTAGCTGCGGTGCGAGCATTCCCACGAAACCTTAGGGGGTGTGCCGCCTTGCCGACAGACACGGATCCGTAAGCAAGTAGCGAGACCGCACCTCGTCCCTACCGCCGCATACTGGCAGGCTCCCGTGCCCCCTAATATTCAGCCCGTTAACCCAGCGAGGGTCAGGCGAAGCTCCTGCGCCCCCTACAAAGTCCGCCCGAAAACAAGTAATCATGCGAAGACTGTCATCCTGGCCCCCCACCGGAGCTCCGGATCCCAAGCGTTGCGCCTGAACCAATAGCGGCCCTTGCGCAACTGAGAACCACGCCAGCGCAGCTTACAACCTCACTACAAGCGCTCCAGCAAGGTGAGTAGTATTATCACGAAACACGCCTGGAAGAGGAACTCACCGCATATGTCAAGGCATCCATAAGCATCCGACCGCAGACCAAAAAATGCCCGCAACCCGGGGCCGCTACAGACCAGCATAGACCTCCGGAATTACCCTATCGCGCCACCCTGAACACTCGCATGACACGTAACCCAGAAATAAATGGCTACCGAGAACAGTCGCTGACACACATCGACATCCAGGTTATACCGGCACCAAGAAACGTTCTCACTGGCACGATAACATTATCCGGAACTTACAGAGCTGCATGAAAGTGTACCCAACCATGCCAAGAGACATAAAGACTGACTAGAAAGCGGGAATTAGCTACCATTTATACTGCGTTTGCAACTCCCACGGATCAACAGCACGCCCTCGTCTGACAACCCACCTACCTACGGGACGCAATACACCGTACGTGACACGGCGGTTTCACTAATCATCTTGACCCGGTGCAGCGTGAGCACTAGGTTTAGGGACCACAAAAGTTACGCCAAAAAAAAAAGACGGTCCGCCTCGCATGGCCCGCACAAAGTGGCTTAAACAGATCATCCCCAGAACCAATCTGAGGGCCAACCACTTGCCCGCACCTTGCTCCACCTTGCGAGTATTGCGGCTAGAACGAGAAAATCGCTAAAGCCATTATCACTCGCTCCGCCCCGTTCACCTTCCACCTCTGGGAACCTCCCGTGCCGCGCGAGCACTCGCGAGTATGACCCGCCACGTATCCCCGGACCAGCCAAACCCACCACCGACATGGCGTCTACACTCTCAGCCGCCACCAACCAGAGCACTGCGCATTCACCCCCGCGCGTCAATCTACTCTTCCATGAGTCACATACCGTTCTCACGCGGCATCGCGCGCCCGACCGTGTGAATATCTCGGACTACTGACATGCCTCAGGCGAGACTTGCAGCGATCCACACCGAAACGTACCCCTACTCACGCATATACAATAGAGAGAAGGGACCTCGCACACGGGAGTCCACTTAACAACCGAGAGATAACAGCCCATACCACCCAGGCGCCTATTACAGCGAGCAAACGTAGAAGGAATACGCCAAACTCTGTACGACTCGATAACGGCTCTATCATATGGCTCTCGTCCTGATGACCGCGACCGCTAGACATAGCACTGCAACCAGTCCGCATAGACGATGCTGCTCGCGAGTCGCGCACCTACAAACACTCCACGAATATATACTACTGCAGATTTGCGCGAGTCACACGGCGAACCGTGAGGCAGTAGATCACGAGCATTAAGATGCACGCGGCGTCACACACTCATCCGCGACCAAACAGTCATCTATATATAATGGCTTGAGGCATATACCCCGAGCATTTACTCACTCGCGTATGCGCTCAGCATCTAACCGACTACTCCATCGGCAACTATAGGCAGCTATGCAGTGGTGAGTGCAGAGCGAGAGGTGGAGAGGCGGGGCGTGAGCGAGCGAGAGCGACGCGGGGGCGGGGGGCGCGCGCGGGAGGCCCTGATAAAGCGTAGCACTACTGCTATATCAGACCAGAACTCATTTACAACCTTCAGGCGCAACAGAGCGATATACAAATAGAAGTACGATTAAACCCGGCTCAGAAACACATATCTCTATCACTGCATCGCGAGAGATTGATCCACTTTACGTTTGTAAGCGATCTAATCTATGCTTCTAACCACGACACATACGCCCGGCAAAGAGATCTCAGATCTCAACAATTCCATGACAGCTGTGCGTATCGGCGTGTGCAGCTGCAAGCGCAAGCAGCGAGCTAACACCACACTAGAAACTGCGAGTCGAGGAACATTCTGCGAGAGACACAAACCACACGTATGATATCTCGCTCCTGCGAGTGAGCTGTATCAACATGCGGACTAAAAGCACAATCCGTCTCTCCAGTACTCTATCAGAGTATCGAGGTATATTCTCACATAAGTCGGCTACAAGGTACTGAGCCAGTAGTACGACCGTTGATAATAAAATCTGAACTGTCAGGCGAGAACAAAACTAAAATTCCCGAAGTCTACATACCGAGGACGTCCGGACTCCAAAATACAGTCAACCCGGCACACGCGCTCCACCAAACCACTCTATCACGTGCACGAGAGACGCTGGCGCACACAGTGCCTGGACGAGCGAGAGAGTAGCGTACGGACGACCACTCTCTCGGCTACGGCGACTGCGCGCTCGTTTGCGCTGCGGTAGCTAACAACTAAATGTCCACACCTGATCTGAAGCTTCCAATTCCAGACATCGTACATGGCTAACGAATGCAGTATGTATGCCGCGAGAGAGCGTATGAGAGTCAAGCTCCGCACTCCCGCGACGCCACAACTACTGCAAACACAAGTGCCTCCACCTCGACCCGCTCAGGCGTATCGTCGCCTCATATCTTCCAAGACAATATATCGGACGGTACAACACAACAGCCAAGGATGAACCGCGCGCTGCGAGCAGCGCCTCAAATACTAGCAGCCTTACCGAGAGAGTACTAAAGAGAAGGCCGCCCACATCATGGCTTCCTACACATATCCTGACCCCTCCACGATGTGCGCACGAATACGCTTTGCCTCTGGGACCGAAACTGACAGACACCTCCGCACGGCGACCCGAGGACCGAAACCTAACGCGCTGCTGTCCACGCGGCGCATTACGAATAAGAGGCGACGCCAGCAGAGGGCTCACGTCAAAACGGTGACCACGAACCCGTCGCCGGCGAACTCCCGCGACCCGACATCTTTTGAAAACAGTCAGAAAGAATGCAGCAGACACGAAATATAAATATACTGAACACTTGCAATAAGCGCGAGAACCACCAGAATGTCGGCAAAACATCATCTAACTCTACCTTCTGACTCATGCTGCCGAATCAGTATGCATTATTGCTCTCCCACCAACCCATCCGGCCCACTACCCCGCCACTCGGTGCGACGATGAGCCGCGAAGCCCAATCTGCTTGAGATTCCGATGACGTGTAATCAAGCGTACAGCGCCACGGCGACGTTCGCCAGTCAGCGGCCAGGAGCCAGTAGCAACAGGCAGGCAGCAGCAGCAGCGGCAGCAGCAGGAGCTGCGGCACTGCAGTACAGCAGCGACACACAGCAACGGCAGCAAGCGCGGCAGCACAGGACAAGCACCAGCATGGAGCAGCGGCAGCAGAGGCACAGGAAGCCGCGGCAGCAGTAGCAGCATATGCAGCGGGAGCAGTTAGCACACCACAAACAACGCGGTCGGCCACCCACCACCACCACCACCACCCACAGACCACCACCACCACCACCACCACCACCAACCACACCACCACCACAAACCAGCCAGCTAGCAAGCAGTAGGCAGCAGCACCACCTACCAGGCAGCAGCAGCAGATCGCAGCGGCAGCAACGCCACCACCACCGACCGACAGCCACAGCAAGCCAGGCAGCAGCAGCAGCAGCACGCAAGCAGTAAGCCAGCAGCAGACAGCCAAGTAGCAACCAGCGAGGCAGCAGCAGCAGCACAGCGGCGAGCAGCAGGAGCTGCGCCAGCAGTAGCACAGCGACCAGCAACGCAGCAGCGCAGCAGCAGGAGCCAGCGCAGCAGGAGGCAGCGGCGCGTAGGCAGCAGGAAGCAGCGCAGCAGGTAAGCAGGCAGTAGCACGGGAGCACTAGCAGCACACAAACACCACCACCACCGACCACCACCACCACAAACAGCAGCAGCAGCAGTAGCAGCAGCCAGCACTTACAGAGCAGCAGCAGTCGCAGGCAGCACCAACCACCACCACCACCACCCATCCAGCAGCAAGCAAGCAGCAGCAGCAGCACGCACAAGTAGCAGCAGCAGCAGGCAGCCCGCACAACTACCACCACCACCGGACCGAGCAGCAGCAGCAGCAGCAGCAGCAGCAGCAAGCAGCAGCACACCACCGACCACCACCCACCCCCGAGCCAGGCAGCAAGCAACACGCGAACCACACCTACCACCACGCACCCCGCAGAGCAAGCAGCAGCAGCCAGCAAGCCCGCACCACCAGCACCACGACCAGCAGCCGCCCGCAGCGTGCTGTTCTCAACGGAGAGAGCGGCTAAGGCTCGATGCACAAGATGCAATTATTATTCAGTGGGAGATATCTTTGACACGTGGCGGAGGTGAGATTGTTGCTACTGATACAGGCGTATTTAATCGCGCTATTTTTCTCCCTAACTTTGCAGACCAATGATAAAGAATGCACAGTGCTACAATAAGAGTGGCCGTGACTGACTCCGTCGTTTGTGGGGTGACTGCACGAGGCTTCGTTCTGTCTCACTGAAACAGAGAGAAAGGATCAATGAGCGAGAGAAAAGAGCGAGAGAGATGAGAGAGACGAGAGGTGGAGGGCGAGAGAGTAAGAGAACGAACGAGTGAAAGGAAAGCGAGAGCGACGAGAGAAGGAGATGAACATATATAATTATTATATATAATTATATAATATAATATACATATATATATAATATAGCGAAGAGAGAAGAGAGAGCAGAGAGAGATGAGAGAAGAAGAGAGAGAGAGAGAGAGAGAAGACACGTCCCACTCGAGCATGTCCTAACGAAACAGATCCGCTAAGAATCAACAGCAACAACACGACACGTCGCAGATATGGCGGTTCTTGCGTTTCTGCTTCGGGTCACGGTCAGCACATGGAAACAACTTCATGTGAATTCCTAACCCGCCACCGAGCTACGACAAACACAACGTGTGTTACCAACCAGCGGGTCTCTCGTCTACAATTTCCTGTAAATTCCGTGCTCCGTGCGGCAGCGTGCGTGCGGTGGACATGTGTGTTGCAGAGGAGCATTTGCACGGTATTTACAGGAAATATCGGCAATAATAGGCGAAAGAGAGTAGAGAAACATAGAGACTTTGGTAGTAAATAGTTTTCGTATTTATTTAGCATTATATTTTATTAAAACGCTCCAAGTGCCTGTGCTCCTACCCGCCGAATCCGACGTTTTCTGAAGCAAAACAGACGTCGCCAGACTGCTCAAAATACGGCTCACGGACTCGCCCCTCCTCCCCGTCTCCAAATGTTTACCCATTTGGGATGCCATCCGCGTGCTTAGCAAATTAGCATAATGACGACGCGGACGTATATATATTCAAACTATCCCGAGCCATCGGCTAATGAAACAAAACTTAGAGGTCAAACATAGAGGTCATGCTAATATAAATTTATGCGCATGCTTTGTTAGCGCTTGGAGTAATCATTCTGAATTGTCAGAATGAACAGTTAGAATGATTACGCCAAGGTTAGCGTGAGCGTGTACGCGGGAGAGGAGGGAGGGGTAAATGAGGAGGAAGGGGAGGGGTTCCTTAGGGACTAGTGAGTAATCCGGGCGTGTCGGTTTATGTCGCACTGGTCGATGCTAAGCGACATAAGAACCGCTAGCTGTGTGTCTCTTTCTCCACACGATGCGGGGATCTGAGTATATCGACACACAAACACGCGCGCGCACACGCACGCGCACACACACGCGCACACGCACACTCCGCGCACGCACGCACACTCCGCGCACGCACGCACACACACACACGCGCGCACACAAACACAGCGCGCACGCACGCACACACACACACCGCACACGCGCATACACACACACCGCGCGCACACACTCACCGCACACGCACACACACACACACGCGCGCACACAAACACAGCGCGCACGCACGCACACACACGCGCGTGCGCGCACACACACACCGCACACGCGCATACACACACACCGCGCGCACACACTACGTCGAGTTAGACAGCTACGCGCTAGAACGACACACAAGCCGAACGCGCCCCCACACGTGCACCGCACACGGCGATGACCACACAGCAAACACACAGGCACACACACACATCACACACACACACAACACACACACACACAAACAACACACAACACCCCACACGCACGCACGTAACACTTACACACACCGCACACGCGCGCATATGGAACCCGAGAACATGCAAACAACGATGCTACTGAGAGAAACCATGCTGGGAAGCCACGTGCGTATCATCGCAGTGGAATTTCGCTCGCTTTCGCTCTCTCTCTCTCTCTCTCTCTCTCTCTCTCTCTCTCTCTCTCTCCCGCCTCTCAGTCGTGCACTTAGCCTGGGAGACCTGGCAGTCGAAAGGTCATAAACATTTACGGTCGTCCCGACGCTGTCGTACAGTTTCGTCTGCTCGTAAAATCTGTCGTTGCAAAATTCGTGACTTTCGACAACATATTATGTCTGACGCAACGAGGCGTATTGCAATATCTACGTAATGTATTGACGAGGGATAAAATCTATTGCTGTCGTTCTCGTAACATTCCGAAATGCCTTTCCAAATCTTCTCGAACCGGGGACATGAATATGAGACAGTCTATGTCCACTATACACGACCACTAAAATACAAGACACTAGACACTATGCGCGGGAGAATCAGCGCAGCCGGCTGAAAGGTGCGATAGGATATGTTTACTAGGCACTTCTAATTTTAACATCTATTTTAAATTTAATTAGGGTCAGGGTTAGGGTTAGGGTTAGCGTTAGGGTTAAGGTCAGGGTTAGGGTTAGGGTTAGGGCACTTTTTAGGGTTTTTGCATCATTCTTTAATATATCGTAAAATATATGTTAAAATTAGAAGTGCATAGTAAACATATCCTATCGCACTTTTCAGCCGGCTGCGAATCAGCGGCCATTCTCGGCGACATCTTGCGGCGAGATCGCGAATCTCTAGTATGCTACGCGCACGCCTCCCACCTCACGATTGCAGAGTGATATATTGCATCTCAACTGATGGCCAGTTGATGATAGCAGCGCAAGAACATATATGTATCGACGCACGGCATGCAATATACTTCTAGTCAGCTGCTCACTTATATAGTACTTTTACACTTCATGCAGGCTTCTATCCCGACCCACAGTGAGAGTGGAGTGTATTTAACGTGCAATACAGCTTATATGAAATATGTACACAGACAGTGACTATATAATTAGTTATAAGACAAGTCTAATTAATTCTACAATGTTGAAGTTTTAATGAGATAGAAATCAGATCTTGTTTCGTACCTGAAATTTGCATCTCAACCGAAAATGCTATGTTAGCGAAATCAAGCAGACGGCGTATATATCAACCCGCTATAGAGTTCAATTAATATTAATTAGTTCTCTACGGTACAAAAACCCAAGCCAAGTCAAAACCTCATTTGCAAATGGACGCAAAAATGAGTAATGTATAATGTGCAGCTCATTAACATTTCAGGCGGGGCACAATGTTGTAGACGTCAGTATACGCATAGCGAGTAGTCGCGTGGAAAATGGAAAATGCACGTCCCGTGTTGTGTTTCAAATGCATTGAAAAGTAGCCGTTCAAAGGTTGCTGCCGAGTTAAATCACGCATCCATCCGATCAGAGCGTGACTATACGTGTCATGTGCCGCTCTGTTGATACGTGATGCAGAGCTTGGTCAAGCTTCATAAAAAACCGTTCGATGGTGCGTACACATTAATTTAGCAGTGAGTGTTCTTGTCGTAGCAATGTCGTCAATGTGTACACACGGCGCTGGCATTTCGGGTGAACCGTTTCGCGCCCTTAGAAGATTGATATTGACTGGGTACACAAGTCTTTCTCTATTTTTGAGTGGAAACTTTAGAGTATTCAGGTGGGTGATACACCTGCTGCATGATAGGTGAAACTATATTACTGCAATTAGGTCACAGCATAGAATATGGGGTAGGAGTTGTTTGATAGGAAAATAATGCGAGAAAATGTTATATTTACGCTCACATACGTTGAGGAGCAGAATGATTTCCAGCCATATCTGCTAAATAGCACAACGCAGTTTCTTTACAATTAATATTTCTTGTTTTATAGTCCCTCTCACCTTCTCTCCGCCTTTCTCTTAGTCTCTCTCGCGCGTACGCTCTCTCTCTCTCTCTCTCTCTCTCTCGCTCTCTCTCTCTCTCTCTCGCTTTCTCTCTCTCTCTTCCCCCCCCATCTCTCTCTCGCTCTTCTCGTTCGCTTGCACGCTGTTTCTGTCTCTCTCATTCTCTCTGTTAGTAACACACGTTGTGTTTGTCGTAGCTCGGTGGCGGGTTAGGAATTCACATGAAGTTGTTTCCATGTGCTGACCGTGACCCGAAGCAGAAATGAGAGCCGCCATATCTGCGACGTGTCGTGTTGTTGCTGTTGATTCTTAGCGGATCTGTTTCGTTAGGACATGCTCGAGTGGGACGTGTCTTCTCTCTCGGCCCTCTCCTGTCCTGACTGTTTGAATCTCTCTCTCTCGACTCTCTCTCTCCTCGCGTCGCTCTCGCTTTCTCTCTTCCGTCTCTCTGCGCTCACGTCACTGACTTCCTACCACGT
>NW_014577194.1:650863-652812 GCF_000485595.1 Priapulus caudatus | reverse complement strand
CGTCGTCTCTCTCCCTCTCTCCCTCCCGGTCTTTCTCTCTCTCTCTCTCTCTCTCTCCCTCTCTCACTCCCGGCCTTTCTCTCTCTCTCTTCTTCTCTCTCGCTCTCCCCCTCTCTCTCCCTCCCTGCATTTCTCACTCTCTCTCTCTCTCTCTCATTTTCTCCTCCAGTGTGTCTATCTTTCCCTTGAAAAAAATCTTCAGTGGCCTTTACGACTCGAGTATGACCATAAATACACACATGAATGTCCGAATAACGTGCATGTTTGTAACTAATGGCTGCAGTTTGCGTTTGCCCGTGTAATGGCGTCATTAAAACTCGCGATGGTTCGCGTCTGAAGTGGTCGATTTAGAGACAATACGAAATTGAGCAGTTCTACAGGAATAACGATAACATCTTCTGCAATGTTTGCTGTGGTGGTACGTGCCATATTCGGAGGAAAAAGGATATATCGTAATGTCTTACATATATTACTCTGCGTGTATGGTAGTGATGGTATCTAGCCACTGTAATATCTGCGTCTGTCAGAAGAAAAAAGAAATGGGTAGTTTCGCAAGAATTGCCGATATTAAATTTCCAATTTTCGCGGGAGGGCCGCATTTCTCATTTCGCGGTGTCTGTAATGTAAACAACAGTCTCACGAGTTTTTATCTCGTAAAGGAGAAACGATCAGCAAATACGGTAAACGAATGCGAGAGAGATGTGGCTGCGTAAATCATTCACCGTAATTAGCAATAATCACACGCATCATCATCAACAACAACATCATCACTATCATTCACATCGTCGTCGTCATCGTCGTCGTCGTCGTCGTCGTCATCGTCGTCGTCGTCGTCGTCGCCATCATCATCCCACATCTCATCAAAATGACAATATGAGAAATGTCTTTGTCCGTTGTAACGCCACGTGAGTTATACGGTAGTTGAATGCAGTATAATCGCGTGTTTATACATGTACATCATTGGCGCATCCAATGGGACCGCTAGGGCCACGCCCCCGCTTCCTCGTACAAGAATAAATACTAGAAGATGCGAAGCAGTCGTTTGTTAGTAGTCCAAACATCGTTTCACAAATCTAACGTTTACCAGCGGCCAGAAATTGCCGTCTTGAGCACTAACATGTGTAGTGCGGTTGGCCCCCGCTAGGGGGAGCCTACAGCGTTCCCCGTACCCTCCTCGCTGGCGGGGTTTGCCCCCACCCCCTCCTGGCTCATTCCTGGATCCGCCAATGGTATACGCACCATCAGGAGGCACCATGTATATCACTATTTGACGCGAGCGGGGCCCTGCTTAGTAATATCAAGAGCGTATTAAGAATTCTAATACATTCTGCCCTTGGTAATATATAGTTGGTAATATAATAGTTCATGAAATGTCGTGTTGGTGTGAACGAGCGACGCAGCGTATTCATAGAACGCGCGTGCTACGCACACACGACACCCACTAGATGACGGAAATCGATCTGTTAATCATCTTGTTGGATTAACCCTCGCTCACGCGGACTGTTAAAGCAGTGATACCTCGTCATTAAGTTGTGTGCGCGAGACTGACTTTGTCAACGCTCGCGAGGTGCTAAGAATTGCATCGGCATGGCAAGTCGATGCGATAGCACAAGGCGCAACAGGACGCGCAGATCTCATTCTATGCTCGCGTATATGTTTGTATATGTATGTAAAGACGCGAATGTTTCTCTTACCAATTCCATCTTTAATATTTATTTTCTATAGACACGTCAAAAGCACGTGTACCAGCATATGGTAAATGTGGATTGCGCGCGTGTGCATGTATTATATGATTGAATGTTGTACCTGCGAATTTATTGCTCGTATTGTTATTCACCATCATATATACTCCTTTCTCCCTCATCACTCTCTCTTTCTCGCTCTCTCGCTCTCTCTCTCTCTCTCTCTCCCTCTCTCTCTCTCTCCCGCTCTCTCTCTCTCTCTCTCTC
>NW_014577194.1:643250-649913 GCF_000485595.1 Priapulus caudatus | reverse complement strand
CTCCTCCTCCTCCTCCTCCTCCTCCTCCTCCTCCTCCTCCTCCTCCTCCTCCTCCTCCTCCTCCTCCTCCTCCGCTGCATCTCGCGCAGCGACTCGTGAAAAACACGACGCACTCTGCCGGTGAATAGCGCCAAAAAGTTTAGTTTTAATTATTCATATACATGCGGCGGGTGAATGCATAGGCCGCGTACGCTGCTTGCACTCTAAAATATAAGAGTGCACGCGGGCATAAAGAAAGCACGATCGACAACTATGCTCTCTGTATATGCGTGCTGTTGGCGGTGGGGAGGGAACGCCGCCGCGGCTTCGCTTTAGAAGAACAAACACGAAGACGATGACGATGGGGATTTTTTTTTTAGATGTCGCTGATTCAGAACCGGATCCGGCCGAGTGTGGTTGAAATGCGTAGCTTGTCACCTCGTAGTTGATTGTCAGCACGTCGTGCTTTTGTTTTACGGTGTAAAATGAACCATGAATAATGCATCTTTTGTTTCGCGGGTGAAATTCCAGCCCGTCGCGTATATAAGTAAGGCAAGAATTTGACACTCTCTCAGAATGTCTCTCACGCGTCACCTTATCCGGGTATTTAGCGACATTGAAAGCTTTCTGTTGCAGTTGTCACACATGTCGTAGATCTATTTTACGGATTTAGGAATTTCGTAAAAACTACGATTCTTACCATTTTCGTCGATGGCTATTAGCAGTAATAACCGATTTTAAGATTGTTATTATTATCTATTATAATTATTTTGCTGTTTTAAATTAACTATAATTTTATCTCCTATATAATTATAATGTTAAAATAAAGCTCTGTGGTATCGAGTAATATATAGAATAAATTTTAAATATTTAAGCCGATAAAGCTTGCAGTAGCCGCTGCACTGTGTGTTTTATTAAATGAGCATGGCATAGAACGCATTTACACAGCGGTAAAATGCGAAACCAGGTATTAGTTTCACTAGAATTTCTAATCTCTATTACGAGAGATCCTACAAAGGGAGAGAGATAGATAAGCGAGGCTTCGCGGCAACTTGAAAAATGCAAGGAGATAAATGAACTAATAGCCTTAGAAAATTAATAGCTTAGAAATGTAAAGTACGTATAATCGATCAGTCTTACTGCATGAAGCAAGCAATTCAGATTACTAGTATTAGTATTAGCGTAACATGTCAATATTTTATGGAATTTATATGGCCATGTTCATATTTTAACCTTCCGATGCCCTAGAACAACTTAAATGGCCTCGATTTTACGTATTCCGTTCGCGTCTACGAAAAATCAATGCTCCTGCTAAAGGCACGTGCGCGAAACGCGCCGGGAATTCACTATAGCGGTAAGAGGATTTTAATAGCGGGGCTCGACTACGCTTTTCTCTCGCAGCTTAGCATCAGTCGCATCACGAGTGTGCGGGTCATGACGAAGCATCTCCTCCCTGCTGCTCAAGAACTAAATCTGCGGGGGCGGGGGCTTTAAATTGCCAAGAGGCGACGGCGTTTAAATTCGCGCCAGAGAAAAAAAAACATGGCGCTGAAGCTGGTGGCCCGTGCTTTGTCGCCGGGCATCCCCAGAGCGCGCAATAATGAAGGGTTATCAGTATTCAGAGCGGTCCCTCTTTATGCATCAACTCGTTTAGCAAACTCACCCCCCACTTCCTGATCGGAAGAATTTGAAAGACCGTCGTGTTTGAACGGAAAGTGCCGATACGGTCGCTTGTAAAAATGGACCATTTCATCGCTACTTGAACTGCATGACGGCTCTACACAATTATGAGGGAATAAACTCACGAAGAAGGACACATACATAATGCAGGAAGAACGGCACAAACACAATGTAGAATGAACGACACAAACACAATGCATGACGAACGACACATGCACACTGTAGAATGAACGACAAAAACACATTGTAGAATGAACGACAAAAACACAATGTAGAATGAACGTCACAAACACAATGTAGAATGAACGACACAAACACAATGTAGAATGAACGTCACAAACACAATGTAGAATGAACGACACAAACACAATGTAGAATGAACGACACAAATACAATGTAGAATGAACGACACAAGCACAATGTAGAATGAACGTCACAAACACAATGTAGAATGGACGACACAAACACAATGTAGAATGAACGACACAAATACAATGTAGAAAAAACGATACAAACACAATGTAGAAAGAACGACACAAACAGAATGTATGAAAAATGACAAATAAAAATGCAGGAAAAACGACACAAGATACAGGAAAAACGAGAGCAGTTTTTCTATTACGTTCGCAGTTGCGAATCGCGCGCGCGACAGGAGGCGGGCACGCGAACAGCTGGCAGGGATCGGTGCGTATTTTGATGAGTTCTTCGGCTGCAACTCGGAATGTCGCTGAAACACGAGACAAAATAGTAAGCAGGACCCGGGGCGGCGTGTGACGGCTCGTTCCATGTGGTCATCACGCCGCACGCAGAGCTGCCTGGCTGCTCGTAATTTCATAAAATCCTAACCGACGTTAAGCCAAGAATGTATTTCTCGGCCGTGTTTTCCAATAATGCGTGCGATTGCGGGGCAAGACAAAGCTTCTGGGCTGTTGCGAACTCCATATATATGTTCGAGGGTTTACCGATCTGGTTTATTCTCAACAAGGCAATATGATTGCGTCATTACTGTGGAAGATGACTATATCCGTTCTCTCTCTCTCATCTCTCTCTCTCATACAAATCCTCTATATGTCATCTCTCTTCTCTCTCTCTGTCTCTCTCTCTCTCTCTCTCTCTCTTTGTCTCTCTCTCATCTTCTCTTACTCTCTCTCTCTCTCTCTGCTGTCTCTCTCATCCTCTCTGCTCTCTCTCTCTCTTTCACTCTCTATCCGCCTATTCTCTCGTCTCTCTCTCCTCTCTCTCTCTCTTCTCTCTCTTTCTTCTCGCTTTCTATCTCTCGTCTCTCTACTCTCTCTCTCTCTCTCTCTTTGTCTCGCCGGCTCACTACAGCAGCGAGGCCATGTCCGGTATAATGCTTCACCAGCCCATTAGTCAGTGCTCGCGCGTTAAATCTTGAGGCAGTCTCGGCCACTGGCTTTTACGCTGCGCCATTGATGTACGAGGACAAATTTTTCGAGAACGGTATTAGGTTTCCAGGTTATGTTTTTTGTCTTTCAAATTCAATCTTTCTGCCGACAGCGCTCCGCTAATTTTCTCGCCTTAAAATTTTTCCAAAAAAATTTTTCGCGCAGAATTGCGTGGAGATTGCGGATGTCGACTTGCACCTCGTTGGCACTGCTTGGGAGATGCTGTTCAGCGACGCGGAGAGAGCAGACGAGGGGGAGAGAGTGAGAAGAGAGGAGAGAGAGGTGAGAGGAAGGTAGAAGAGAGGAAGGAGAGATAGGCAGGAATAGAAAAAGATCGGAGAAGAAGAGATGTGAGAAGAAGGGAAGAAGAGATTAGGAGCGATAGAAAAGAAGAGAGGAGAAAGAGAGTAGGTGGAGAAGAGCAGGGCGAGTTAGAGAGAAAGATGGGAGGCGAGCGATGGAAAGAGCTAAGGAACGAGGCAGAGAGCAGAGATATAGAGAGAGAGAAGGGCACAAGAATGAGATTGAGCAGACAGTAGAAACAGAGAGAGGAGAGTAAGAGTGAGGACGAGAGAGAGAGATGGAGAGAGAAGAGAGTGCGCACGGAAGGGGCAGCAGAGAGAGTAGAGAAGGAGCGGGAAGCGATGGATGATTATATTAGGGTATGTAGCAGATTAAGACTACAGACGGCGAAAATTTCTAGTAGCGGTAAAGAAAAAAGGAACGGCTAAAAGCTATTACTATCTGGAATACACGAGTACCTCCTTTATACTTCTTGTATACCTCCAGCAGGTGATAGCTGATATTAACCAAAACATAACACATCATCATCATCTAGTCATCATCATCATCATCATCATCATCATCATCAACAACAACGGACACAACAACAACAAGCCAATACCGACACACAACACAACAACAACAACACAACAAACACAACCGAAACACAACAACACAACAAAACAATTGGTGCATGGCCCGCAGACGCAACGTGATGTCATTGGCAGACGGGAGATTTACTACTAATTCTGGAATTGCAGCGCTGAAATTGACAGCCTTCCTCGATCCCCCTGCCATCCTCACCGACCCTCTCCGCCGTCCCATCCTCCTCATTCACCTCCTCGACTCCCTCCGCCCTCTCTCCTCCTCTTTCATTCCTCTCCTATTCATTCCCTCTCCTTTCCTCAGCCCCTCCCCTCCTCTTCCTCTCCTGCTCTTCTTCGCCGTCTCCTCACTCTCGTTCGTTCTACTCCTCCTTCAACCGCCCCTCTTTTTTCTCCCCATCCTCTTCGCTCCTTCTTCCTCCTCTCCTCTCTCTTTTACTCCTTTGCCTCTCCGCTGCTGCGGGCGATACTACTTGTAGGAGGGCGGAGAGAGAGTAACGATCCCGAAATGTAACTTATACAGCTGGCGGCATAGTGCAAGTCTTCGCTCGCAGCGTTTCTAACGTAATAAGGAGACGGAAAGAGGAGGGGATGCGGAGGGAGGAGGCGCATACAAATACATTTTGTCAGTGAACCCGTAGCAAGCTAATCTAGCGAACAGCGCTTCCTAGCTCTTGAAATATTTAACAGCGGCAAAAGAACCTGGCGCTCTCGCGTCGTTATCGTAGCGCGATCAGAACGAGCTGAGATTTAATCAACTCTTCAACTTAACTAGAGTGTATAAACTCGTCGCGCGGACCGGAATTGATGAGGGTGTGTGGGCATGCTGAACAGGCACTCCCGATCGGGAGGTAATTGCCGTCTCCTTATAACAAGGTAATGAGCGCACGACGTGGAATGAAAATACAGCGAGTAGAAATGAAATGCATCCCGGCATGCAGATTACGAGCCGCCGAAATTCATATATTCGCTCTCGTTGTGATTTGCACGCGGTCCTATATCGTGTGCTGTACGGCTCGCACACGGATTCCGCAGCAGTGCCCCTACTAACGACGGCTATTGTCGCTGTAGATAAGCAAACGAACACAGGCCGCTGTTTCCGGAGCCTGCGCACCGGCTGCTGTGTGTCGCGCGAGATCGGATGGCACGACGATGTCGGCAGGGACGTCGCGGCCTGCCGCCGCGAGATGACCTCCGTGGAGGCGCCAGTTAAAGTGATAAAATAGATGTGTGGTGTGGTGGTGCGTGCGTACGTTGCGTGCTCGACCCGTGTGTGTGTGTTGTGTGTGATGTGTGTGTTGTGTGTGTGTGTCTGTGTGTTTGTGACTGTGTGTGTGTGTGTGTGTGTGTGTGTGTCTGTGTGTGTTGATGTGATGTGTGGGTGTGTGCTATGTTGTGTGTGTGTGTGTGTGTGTGTGTGTGTGTGTGTGTGTGTGTGTGTGTGTTCAAGGACTGATTGAGAGAGTAGAGTAGTGGCAATATTTCGCTACATACACGTGTGTACACGCGCGCGCACGCGCATTCACACGCATGTACAAAACACGTATACACGTAGGCCTATACTGACGAGCAAGCGAGTACATAACACCAGGAGATAACACGTATACACAGTGCGCCATGCGGTACGTAGCAAGCGTATACTCCTCATACATGTTCACATGCGTGTTTTGATATCATCTACATGTCGCGCGTTCTCTCTATACATCACATCGACTACACAAGCCGACTCTCTCGCCTGCGTGCTCCGCTGTATGGATCCCTCCCACGCCGGCCGTGGAAACAAACCCAGTCGGTATTTCTGAAGCCATTTAGCTCCAAGTTGTCGCGCATTGCGGACACCTGCATCGCTGGTAACTCGATCACACAGCAGCCGTCTGCACACTCCCATTCATTTCCAATCTGCGCGCGCTTTTCATCGGCAGAGAAAATATCAATGAAGCTCATACGGACAGCGCTGCGTACGTGCATAGAAAAATACATCACACCTATCCGCGCGGATTCTTATTTTCCTGCGATTAACTCGCTACAATCCTCCGAAACCTCTCGCGTGAAAATGCAATCATTGTAAATGCACGGAAACAAACATACAAACGGAGCCGAACAACGAACCCGGTTAGCTTACCATAATGGACGCAGTGAAAACAGAACGTGTAGAATATTGACATTTTTTAAACTATATGTGTATGAGCGAGGATGCGTAACCTTCTTTAAACGTTTATATCGCACACAAACAATCCCAGTTGGATAAATCATTGATTAGGTTTGGATAAATTTAGATGCTCCCAAATAATTAATTGGTTATATTCCCGCTGCTGCTATCCAAAGATCATTCTGATCGCTAGACGCCTACATAAATATAATTATAGATTAATAACGGACCAATAAAGAGTAATCCTCGCTTTACAACCCATATAAATTTTAATTGAGTTCTGATGCATAAACATATAAATTGCGACTAGGAAAAAGTGTCAGACATAGACTACAACGAAAAACCAGCAGAGAATAGAAGCGCGACATAGAAGCAGAGGAGAAAAGAGAAATAGAAAGAAAGAGAGACATCAAGGGAGCGTGAATAAGAGCATGTTGGAGAGGGGAGACACAAAGAGAGTCAGACAGACAGAGAGAGAGAAAGAGAGAGAGAGAGAGAAAAAAAGAGAGAGAGAGAGAGAGAAAGAGAGAGAAAGAGAGAGAGAGAGAGAGAAAGAGAGAGA
>NW_014577194.1:640788-642662 GCF_000485595.1 Priapulus caudatus | reverse complement strand
GAGAGAGAGAGAGAGAGAGAGAGAGAGAGAGAGAGAGAGAGAGAGAGAGAGAGAGAGAGAGAGTGGCAGGAAGGGAGAGAGAGAGAGAGAGAGCGGGAAGCGATGGATGATCATATAGGTATGTAGAGATTAAGCCTACAGACGGCGAAAATTTACTAGGAGGGTAAGAAGAAAAAAGAACCGGCTAAAAGGCTATACTATCTGGAATACACGAGATACCTCCTTATACTTCTTGTATACCTCCGCAGTGATAGCTGATATTAACCAAAACAACAACAACATCATCATCATCATCATCATCATCATCATCATCATCATCATCATCATCATCATCAACAACAACCACCACCAACAACAACAGCTAACAACGACAACAACAACAACAACAACAACAACACAACAACACAACACAACAACACAACAACACAACAACAACAATGGTGATGGCAGCAACGTTGATGTCATTGGCAGACGGAGATTTATATAATCTGGAATTGCAGTGAACATTGCAGCCTTCCTCGCTCCCCTGCCATCCTCCACCGCCTCCTCCGCCTCCCCCTCCTCCTCATTCACCTCCCCTCGCCTCCCCTCCGCCCCTCCTCTCCTCCTCCTTCATTCCCTCTCCTCATTCATCTCCCCTCTCCTTTCCTCAGCCCCTCCCCTCCTCCTCCTCCTCCTGCTCCTTCTTCTCCGTCTCCTCCTCTTCTTCTTTCTCCTCCTCCTCAACCGCCCCCTCTTCCTTCTCCCCATCCTCTTCCTCCTTCTCTCCTCCTCATTCTCCTCTTTTTCCTCCTTTTCCTCCTCCGCTGCTGCCGCGCATACTACGTTTACGGAGGCGGAGAGAGAGTAACGATCCCGACTGTAACATACAGTGGCCGATAAGTGCAAGTCTTCGCTCGCGGTTTCTACGCTAATAAGGAGCCGGAAGAGAGGAGGGGTGGGGGAGGAGGCGCTACAATAATATTGCTTCAGTGAACCCGTAGCCAAGCTAATCTAGCCGACAGGCTTCCTAGCTTCTTGAATATTTAACAGCGGCAACCTGGCTTCCGGTCGTTATACCGTAGCGCGATAGCAACGAGCTGAGATTTAATCAACTCTCAACTCCTAGAGTGTATAAACTCGTCGCGGAATATGATCGAGGGGTGGTGGGGGCATGCTGAAGGCACTTCGCCGCATGCTGAGGGTAATGCCGTCTCCCTTATAACGGTAATGAGCGCCGACGTGGAATAAATACGCGATTAATAAATGAAATGCATCGCGGCTGCAGATTACGAGCCGAAATCATATATTCGCTCTCGTTGTGATTGCACGCGGCTTCTATATATGTGTGTGTACGGCTCGCACACGGTTCCGCAGTGTGCCCCTACTAACGACGGGTTATTGTCGCTGTAGATAAAGCCAAACTAACACAGGCGCTGTTTTCCGGAGCCTGACGACCCCGGCTGCTGTGTGTCGGCGAGCTCGGATGGCAACGACGATGGTCGCTAGGGACGTCGGCGCCCTGCCGCCGCGATGGCTCCGTGGAGGCCCATTAAGTGATAAAATAGATGTGTGTGTGTGTGTGTGTGTGTGTGTGTGTGTGTGTTGTGTGTGTTGTCCTGTGTGTGTGTGTGATGTGGTGTGTGTGTATGTGTGGTGATGTTGGTGTTTGTGTTGTGTGTGTGTGTGTGTTGCTGTGTGTGTGTGGTGTTGGTGTGTGTTGTGTGTGTGTGTGTTCAAGGAGTGATTGAGAGCAGTAGATAGTGGCAATATTTCGCTACATACACGTTGTACACGCGGCGACGGACGCGCATTCACACGCATGTACAAAACACTATAGCACGTATAGCCATACCAGACTACAAGCGAGTACATAACACGTATACACAGCGCCA
>NW_014577194.1:636598-638755 GCF_000485595.1 Priapulus caudatus | reverse complement strand
CATGGGCACACACACGACGCACACACACACACACACACACCACACACACGCATCACACACACACACACACACACAACACACACAACACACCACACACACGCATGCGCGCGCGCAACACCGCGCGCGCACACACACACGCACACACACACACGCACACCAGTTACACACGCGCGCGCACCACGCATACACACACACACACACACACGCACGCACGCGCGCACACAAGCAACACACACGCACGCACGCACACCACACGCCACGCACGCACGCCACGCGACGCACGCACGCACGCACGCACACGGCAACGCACGCACGCACACAACCACACACGCACACATACACACGCCGCGCGCAACACGCCATACACAACACACACACCCACACACACACACACACAGACACCGCCACGCACGCACCGCGCACACACACCCACCACACGCACGCCCGCACACACACGCACGCCACGCACCCACGCACACGCACGCACGCACGCACGCACGCACGCACGCACACACACACACACACACATGCACGCACGCACGCACGCACGCACGCACGCGCACACACACACAGAGCGAGAGAGACGCACGCACGCACGCACGCACGCACGCACACACACACACACACACACACACACATACACGTCGAACATCCTATGGGCCACGATGCTGAATTCAACGCGTATTTGCTCACCATTAGCGCACCGGCCACGCAAATAACCCCGCATCTGAACGAACAAATCGTGTTATCAGTGTTGCTATAGTTACGCGCGCGCCAGTACCTATTCGCTGAAGCTCTGTGCAAACACCGACTTCAATGATATAGCCACTGGATCGAGCGAACATATACTGCGACTGAGCTGCTCTATGAAGTAGTCAAGTATAGGCGCTTGAATTTAAACTCAGTAGTGACGATAATCGTGATAAGGTTTCGTAATGAAATCGGTGTTTAAAAAAGCATCCGAGCGAATTATTGACAAGTGCATTGAAATTATTTATTTAAATTGTTCATCGAAGCTATTTATTTATAAAGTTTGTCCATACATCAACAGACCGACCAGAATCCACATGGAGAATGTAGTTAAATATCGTGTTACGAAGATAATTCGACTGAAATCCTATCAAAATATAACACAACTATATGGTCAGTATACGTAAATAGAAGACGCAAAAGCATCTGCGCCAGATAACTGCAGCTATAAAACCTATCGAGTCGCGAGGCATAACATGTGGTAACGACATAACATGCGGTAATAAACCAGAGAGTACACATAACATAAGTCTTGATAACATACATGTCAGCAAGTTGATGTCAGTAAGCCCAGCGGAAATGTTACTACGGAACGGCGATTCTTATCGACGTAAACCGATGCATCAGGCAACGACAAATCACGAACTAAAGATTGCGATTGTCAAGAGCAACAACGTACGACAGCGACGAAAGCAGTAACAAAAAACATCCCCCATCGTCGATCGCGATAACAAACAAAAAACACGAAACAAAACTGTCGCCATGGTTTCGCCGGGGTATAACGACGAGGAGCGGCAGCAGCGCGAACACGGAAGTAGAAGACAAAAAAACGCACGCCCGGGGAAAAAACGCACGCGTCGCCATGGCAGCGCGTTGAAAAGAAGGAAGAATTGCGATCGTGACAGAGCGAGGAAGGAAAAACGCGAGCGCCACCGAGCGAGCTCCCAGTGCGGCGTGCGAGCATCGATGGTGGTGGATCGATGATGCATGCACGCACGCAGGCCGTGTTGCCACGTCGACGTGCGTACATACATAGACGCGAGATGTATCGCGTCGTCGGCTGGCGCATCGAATGTCGACGACGACGACGATTATGTCGGCGGCGGCGGCGGCGGCGGCGGCGGCGGCGGCGGCGGTGTGTGAGCGATGGATGTTCACCTGCGCGTAGAGCAAGTCGGTCGGTGCGCGCATGCTGCTGCTGCTGTTGTTGTTGTTGTTGTTGTTGTTGTTGTTGGTGTTGTTGTTGTTGTTGTTGTTGGTTGTTGTTGTTGTTGGTTGTTGGTTGTTGTTGCTGTTGTTGTTGGTTCTTGTTGTTATTGGTTGTTGGTTCTTGTTGCTGTTGTTGTTGGTTGTTGTTGTTGTTGTTGTTGTTGGTGGTGGTGGTGGTGGTGGTGCTGGTGGTGGTGG
>NW_014577194.1:630374-636366 GCF_000485595.1 Priapulus caudatus | reverse complement strand
TGTGTGTGTGTGTGTGTGTGTGTGTGTGTGTGTGTGTGTGTGTGTGTGTGTGTGTGTGCGTGTTAAGCCGATCCACAGGACCGTATCGTCGCGGAATCTCGTCTTAGCCGCGCGATTTCCTAACGAGTTAATTTTATTAGCTGATCGTTCAGATTACGTTACTCTTCTTTCTTTCCCGAGAACTCAATCAGACTAACCCAGACTTTCTTTAGTTGTCGCCAGATCGCTAATAGATGCTCGCTGATTCACGTAACAATTACCAGACTCGATAATACTAACTACCCACGCGAGAAGCTCGAAAGGTCGCAGCCTCTCCCCGTGATCGGCTGGCAGGCGAAAACACGCACACACAAAAACTCCGAGCCATCTATTTCCCGTGAAGGAAAGCAAATCGCACGAACAACGAAATTGAGTTTCGCGAAAACTTTTCGCGACGTGCCTCACCGACGACGACGACGACGACGACGACGACGATGTCCACTGCAGATAAGATTGCATCTATACACGAAAAAGCCGCAAAAGAAATGCGCAGCGCGGTAGCATATCTCAACGTATATGTGTGTGCGCGCGTCCAGATCCGATCTCTTCCTCGTATATCTCCCTTGATGTTGTGCTGCTGCTGCTGATGATGATGACGACGACGATGTGGGTGCGTGATATAATTATAGCCTTGCTGCGCGCGTGTGTGTGTGGGCGTGCGGGTTGTGCAGCTGCGCTGTCGCTCTACCGTTCTATTGACCGATAGGTAGGCGCGTTAGAGATGAAATTAGTGTTGCCGGCTCAATCTCATTAGTCTGGCTGCAGAATAATTACGGTTGAACGCGCGTACACCTCATTACATGCGATAGTCTGCCCGGGTTCCCGCGCATATCTTCACAGTTATTGCACCATATGTAGCGTGCTTATGCGTGTATATTGACGTTATACGTGTATATGTGTATAGGTTCGTATTAACGCTATGATGTTGTCTCTATAATGGAAACGAAAAAATTGGAAATTATCAAGAGAGTAAGCATACATTATGGATTGTGTAATACCAAACCTGACACTATGTAATGCTGTTTAAATCAATACGAATAATAATAATAATAATAGCAAATTAAGCATAACAATAATAGTAATAATCAAAGTGATACCATTAAGCAATTATGTGTCTCGGTTCAATGGTTATTATGATGGTTTATCGTGCTAGCGATACGGTAAACTCTGTGATGATGTAATAAAGGCAATATGTATGCAAGCATGCACGCACTAGCTGGAACGAGCTTTGTAACACCTGATCCCACCATTAGACACGACAGCCGCGTGGCACGCGAGAAATGCAGCGCCTCACGCGTGCACGCGCTGAAAAACACAGCCTGTCACTGAGTTAGTATGAGTTCTATTCACACTCGTTCACACAATAATAGTTCACACGCGCGCCTGTGTCGCGTGGTCGACATCACTAACCAATGAAAAATCTTTTTACTCGTGTTTTTCTCCTACGATACAAGAAGTTTTTTGGTCGTGTAGCCTTAAGCCGCCGGGCGACAGATGTAAGGAGTTGTCTTGAAAGTGCGTGTTTGTCTTGAAACTCGGGATGCCCTTGCTCGGCTGTTTATTTTGCTGCGTTTCTATTGGCGTGCCATCGTTAGTGCACTTGTGTACGAACGCGAGCCGTACATTGCTTGTTTTTAGCGCTCATGAATTATGCCGGCGCACGCACACACACACGCACGCACGCACGAACATACGTACGCACGCACATACGCACGTTCTCGCGTGCACGCATGTATGCCTATGCAGAAAAAATATTCCCACCAAGATGCGCACATGCATATGCACGCAAGGACACATGCACACACACACGCGCACACACATAAGCATACGCGCACACGCGCATGCACGCGCACACGTACACGCCGACACGCAAATCCACGAAAGAACACGCGCACACGCACACACATGCACGCGCGCACGCACGTAGCACCGTTTCCCGGTTTCCGCGTGTAACAGATGAGACTTGGCGCTTCGCTATGAGATTATCGACACGGCACGGCGCCTGTGACAAATCAAGACGTAATGGGTGCATGTGTGTTAGCGCAGCCATTCATACTATTAGAGCACAATTTACGCGGACATAAATCCTATTACGAACCGGACAGATCTCGCGCAGAGTTCGATGTCTTCTTCATTTACTCATCACCTCGCGTGTGGGGGGGGGGTAACGGATTTACACTCGAGGTATTTCCGTTAAAAAATTCTCGTACAAATTCAGCATGGCACTGACTATAAGGAGGACTTAGTACAGATGAAAAAACCATCACATCGATTATAAATATCGCTCGGCTACGCAGTGATTGCTAATCCATCGATTGCCAATCAATGAATTGCTAATTCATCGATTGTTAATCTAGCGGTTGCCGATCAATAGATTGCTGATATATTATTTGCTATTTCATTGATTGCCGATCTGCTGATTGCTAATACATCGTTAGCTTAAACGTCATCAATCAGCCACACCGGTGTGACATTTCACCGGAATTCCGCGCATATATCGCGCAATGTTGTTCTATGCGTAACTAAATCTATGCTGATAGGCGGCTGTGCATACCAGATTCACGATGGGGGAAATACGACGGTGATCATTGAACAGACTTCTCGATTTTGGAGATGAATAAGTCAATAACAGGCAGCAACGTTTATTCGCTGTAGTTAGACGGCACGGCGGTCTGATGCGAGCTCTCCATTAGCCGGACAAACACACATGCACGCACGCACGCACGAGTGCACGCACACGCACGCACGCACACGCACGCACGCACACACACGCACGTACACACATGCACGTACGCACGCACACATACACACACACACACACATAGCTGGTCGATTAAAGCTTGCCGTATTGCCAACCTTGTCAACTGTGCCGCCGCTACCACAGCATGATTCAGCACTTAATCCTGATTCGACATGATCTCGCAAATATATTCCATGCAAATTACACGGCCTGCACTCGTCGGCATTGCTTATCTAGGTCATTATCGTTAGAATATTGCTGGCTTATTGCTTTTATATGACCGCATCGATTGCGCGAAAACTCACGTGCAAATTATGTGCAATATCGGTATTAGAATTACTAGCTTACACGCTAATCAGAAGTCGTAAACTAATCAGAGTGAGCAAGAAAGTGATTCGCGGGGTTTTGGCGCATAAATGTAAGTATACTTGGGTTTTACTACATTGGGTTTTTCTGCTGTACGCCATATACCTGAACGCATGGGTGACATTTGCGATTGCTTCCGGCCAAAAAATGGCGCATGTGCACGTATTTGACGAGCATGCTGAAATTTCTCGAAAGGAACTAGACAGACTCCATTGAAGCTCAACGGCTCTTTCAAGCTCTGCTAGTTGGCGTTTAGAGTCAGTCTATAAAAGAACGACAATATAAGGGAGCATGATAGAAGTACCTGAAAATAAGAGAGAAACAAGAAAGGTTAATCTAACAATTACGTCGTTTTATTTCACTTTGACCACATTTTGAACATTTTGATCACATTTTGAACATTTTGACCACACGTGGATTCGTGACTACATACATCCTGGTTGCATCTTTTAAGGGTCGCTGACTTTAGCCTCATCTTAATCGTGTGCACGTTCACTGGCTGAAGGTACTCCTTCACTTGTTTTTAGTCGGCTCTAATGCTAAATCTTCGACTTGGAATCGAATTCAAAAACTTCCTTCGCGTGTCTTACGGGCAGAGGCTTCCAAGCCGCTTGTGAGAACGCCCCTAAAACTTTCAGCGGAAGAACAAATTGATACGTAAGCTACGATGACGGCATATGCAAGCAGCATTTTTCGCGTGCGTCGCATGGTTCGTATGCCTTGTCAACTAAAGATATTCTCTTCTGGATTCTTTCGAATAGAAACAAAACTTCGTGGTTCGCGCACAATCGTTACTGTTCCCCTAACTGCCGTATGATTTGCCTGATATGCTACGTGTTTGCTAGGGCTATGTTCGCGTCGACGCACTAACACCCGCTCCTTTACGATATGAACTTCCAGTTTCCGAATTTGATTCATACACTAGAATGAGCGTGATTATCATCATTGTCGTCTTTATAAAAGTACTGCAATATTTTATACATCTGTCTCGTTTGCCAGTATTACTATGAAGTTAGCAAGTACGCCTAAAGCAACACCTATAGCTAGTAGTTCAATGACTTAGCAGTTGCGCATAATGCTACACCTATAGGTAGAAGTTCCATTACTTAGCACTTTAGCAGGCATGCCTAACGCTACACCTATAGCAGTAGTTTAATAAATCAGCTGGTACTCCTAATGCTAACGTCTATAACCTCAATTAGCAAGTAGCTCAGTAACTTCTCTTAACTTAACTTATAACTCAGTAACCCTAACGGTTAGGCTTCGGCGCGATAGCGTAGACGCTACACGACGTCTTTGCTTGGTAGGCGAGGTTTAAATTCCGAATGCGCGAACGTCAAGGATTTTGCTGACAAAGAGCGGGTTTCGTTTTATATGCGTGCCCGTTCTATCACTTGGCTCGCGTAAGTCTGAGATTTAAATTTGGTGCTTTGTAGGCCCCGAGAGCGATCTGGTGAAGATTAAGGTTCGCTGGTTAATAGTAATCGGGCGAAATCCGCACGTAACTGCATGGTAACATGCAAACTAGATTAATTTTGTGCTTATCTGAAAGTATAAAGGCGAGCGTGCGTGTATATGGCACGCGTGTCATAGATACACCCGCGAAAGTGGCCGACGCTTTCTCGGTGTGTTGACTAAAGCTCAATGTTTGTTGAAGAACCGTCAATGACAATGCAAATTACGTGCGCATGCGCACACGCACCACCGACATTATTATGTAAAAACTCATAGTCAAAACTCATCTATTTAACATTGCATTTAACACATAAACATTATATTTTTAGGTGTACATTTGATTTGAGTTCTATTTTATTGAAAATGATATATTATTGTCGTTTTTAGGATCTATATTTTACAATGTTGCAGTCCGCTATTTATAATCAGGAATTGTTATAGGATCGTCGTAATTTAAGTATCTATATTTTACAGTGTTGCAGTCCGCTGTTTTATAATCAGCCTTTGTAATGTGCACGTGAACATATCTGAATGTAATGTGCGCAATACAAATCAATAAATATTATTATTATTATTAAAGAGGGGCAAGATTATACGGGTGTAAAAAAATGTAATCCTTTATTGTATTATACCTGATGTAAGAACACCCAACCTCTTTTTACGATACGCTACGCACTCACATACGCACGCATGCATGCACGCACGCACTAGTGCTCTTTGCAGATATGAAATGTCCACTTTCATTATAAGAATCATTTCTGTTGCCATCCGTGCGTGTTCGAAGCGAGTGTTCGAAGCGTTATCGACGCTGCGACGGCCTCACGCAACGAACGCCGCGTACCGGACACACACACACACACACAATCACCACACACACACACACCACCACCACACACACACCCACACACAACATCACACACCACACACGCACACACACACACTTCCACACACACATAGCACACACACACACACCACACACACACACAACACCACACACACAGCACAGCACACCACAACACAACACACACACACCAACAACACACACGCAACGCCACGCACGCACGCACGGCACGCACGCACGCACGCAAACGCACGCACAGCGAGCGCGCGCGCGCACACCACACACACACACACACACACACAGATAGAGAGAGATAGAGAAAGAGGGGGAGTGAGAGAGAGAGAGAGAGAGAGAGAGAGAGAGAGAGAGAGAGAGAGAGAGAGAGAGAGAGAGAGAGAGAGAGAGAGAGAGAGAGCGAGAGAGGAGAGACGCTGCATACTCGTCTGCTAAGATAATTCCCTCAGAGGAGACTGTGTTGGACATCTAATTATGTGTCTGGCCGATTTCTGTCGAGTCTGAGGAGCCGAAAACGCCGCGCAGAATGTTGCCCA
>NW_014577194.1:619261-625364 GCF_000485595.1 Priapulus caudatus | reverse complement strand
TCTCCGTCGCTGCCGACGACCAACCCACGCTTCTCCGTCGCTGCCGACGACCAACCCACGCCTCTCCGTCGCTGCCGACGACCAACCCACGCTTCTCCGTCGCTGCCGATGACCAACCCACGCCTCTCCGTCGCTCCCGACGACCAGCCCACGCCTCTCCGTCGCTCCCGGCGACCAGCCCACGCTTCTCCGTCGCTATCGACGCGCGGCCGAGTGTCGTCGATAAATATAACCAACAGCATCGTTCGCCCACGCTTCCTATAAATACCGGATTCGATCCGCATTCGACGCAATCGACACGCGCTTCGTCGTCGGACGAGATCGAGCGAGCGAGTCGATGGGTGATATCGAGTGTATAGTAATATAAGCCAATTCCCGCCGAAAGATTGTATCGGTTATAAATATCAACGGACTGCGCGGCGTTCGTGTAAACGTGGGAAGCGAGCTCGCGTGGGTCGGCGTAGCGACGCCTGCTAGCCGACGTCGCTCTATCTTAACAACACAACATCGATACAGTCGCAAACTAACGACTCTACGACGCTACGACGAGACGAGATTAAATGCCGCTACGTGAAACTGCAGCCCGGGAGAAGACGCGAGAAGTCGCGAGAAACTGCGAGAAGCCGCAAGAAACCGCGAGAAACCGCGAGAAACTGCGAGAAACCGCGAGAAGCCGCGAGAAACCGCGAGAAGCTGCGAGAAGCCGCGAAAAGCCGCGCACACGAGGCGCGTGCGAGAGAGAAGCGCTCGCTTCCAGCACAGTGAAAGCATCGCCGATTCGACAGCGCTTCGCCTTTGTATATCTCTCCATACTGACTTCATTAGCTGACGATGGAGGAGGAGGATGAGGAGACGGTGGTGGAGGGAGGAGGAAGGAGGAGGAATGGCACTGACTATAAGAGAGACTTAGTACAAGTATGAAAAACCATCACATCGATTATAAATATCGCTGCGGCTACGCAGTGATATGCCTAATCCATCGATTGCCAATTCAATGAATTGCAATTCATCGATTGTTTAACTCAGGACGGTTGCCGATCAATAGATGGCTGATATATGTTATTTGCCTATTTCATTGATTGCCGATCTCTGCTGATTGCTATACATCGTTTAGCTTAAACGTCATCAATCAGCCCAACCGGTGTGACATTTCAGCCGGAATTCCGCGCATATATCGCGCAATGTTGTTCTATGCGTAACTAAATCTATGCTGATCAGCGGCTGTGCATACCAGATTCAGCGATGGGCGGAAATACGACGGTGGATCAATTGAACAGAGCTCTCGATTTTTGAGATGAATAAGTCGAATAACAGGCAGCAACGTTTATTCGCTGTAGTTAGTCCGCGCACGGCGGTCTGATGCGAGCTCTCCATTATGCGCGGGCAAAACACACATGGCACGCACGCACGCACGAGTGGCACGCCCACACACGCCACTCACACGCACGCACGGCACACACGCTGCACGTACACCACATGCACGGTACGGCACGCACACATACACACACACGCGCGCGCGCGCACACACACAGGCCACGACACATACATAACACACACATACACGCACTGGCACGCACGCACCACACTACACCGACACGACTCAGGCAACACACGAAGACACACACACACACACACACAGCCACACACAGACACAGCACACAGGCTGGTCGATTTAAAGCTTGCCGTATTGCCAACCTGTCACTGTCGCCGCCGCTACCACCAGCCATGAATTCAGCACTTAATCCTGATTCGACATGATCTCGCAATATATTCCAATGGCAAATTACACGCGCCTGCACTCGTCGGCTCCTGCTTATCTAGGTCATTATCGTTAGTAATATTGCTGGCTTTATTGCTTTTATATGACCGCGATCGGATGCGCAAACTCACGTGCAAACTATGTGGCAATTATCGTATTAGAAATTACTAGGTTACACGCTAATCAGAAGCGTAAACTAATCAGAGTGAGCAAGAAAGCTGATTCGCGGGGTTTTGGCCGCATAAAATTGTAAGTATACTTGGGTTTTACTTACATTGGCGGGGTTTTTTTGCCTGTACGCCATATACCGTGAACGCATGGGTTGACATTTGCGATTGCTCCCGCCAAAAATGCGGCATGTTAGTTCAGGTTATTTGACGAGGCATATGCTGAAATTTCTCGAAGGAAGCTAAAGACAGACTCCATTGAAGCCTCACGGCCCTCTTTCAAGCTCTGCCTCATTGCGTTTTAGAGTCAAGTCTATAGAACGACAATATAAGGGAGCATGATACAAGTACTGAAAATATAAGTAATTTTAATAAGAGAGCAAAACAAGAAAGCGTTAATCTAACAAAATTACGTCGTTTTATTTCCTTTGAACCAACATTTTGACATTTTGCATCACATTTTGAACATTTTTGACCACACGTGCTGAATTCGTGACTACATAACATCCTCTGGTGCATCTTTTAAGGGTCGCTGACTTTAGCTGCATCTTAATCGTGTGCACGTTCACTGGTCTGAAGCGTACTCGCTTCACTTGTTTTTAGTACGCGCTCTAATGCTAAATCTCGACTTTGAATCGAATTCCACAACTTCCTTTTCGGGTCTTACGGGCAGAGGGGGACTTCAAGCCGCTTGTAAGAACGCACCGCTAAAACTTTGCAGCGGAAGAACAAATGATACGTAATTAGCTACGATGACGGCACTTCGCGTGCGTCGCATGGTTCGTAATGCTTTTGTCAACTAAAGATATTCTCTTCGGATTTTTGAATTAGAAGCCAAAACTTCGTGGTGTCGGCGCCTCAATCGTTACTGGTATCCCCTACTGCCGGTATGATTTGCCTGATATGCTACGTGTTTGCTAGGGCTATGGTTCGCGTCGACGCACTCAACACCCGCTCCTTTACGCATATGAACTTCCAGTTCCGAATTTGATTCATACCACTAGAAATGAGCGTGATATCTTCATCTGTCGTCTTATATAAAAGAGTACTGGCAATATATTTACATCTGTCTCGTTTGCCAGTATTTACTATGAAGTTAGCAAAGTAACGCCTAAAGCAACACCTATAGCTAGTGACTTAGCAGTTGCGCATAATGCTACACCTATAGCTATAAGTTCAAGTGCACTTTAGCAGTGCCGCATAATCCAGCACCTATAGCAGTAGAAGTTCCACTTACTTAGCACTTTAGCAGCGCATGCTAACGCTACACCTATTTAGCAGTAGCTTTAATAAATCAGCTGGTACTCCTAATGCTAACGTCTATAAGCCTCAATTAGCCAAGTAGCCTCAGTACTTTTCTTAACTTAACTAAGCTCAGTAACCTAACGGTTAGGCTTCGGCGCGATAGCGTAGAACGCTACACGACGTCTTTGCTTGGTATGCGAGGTTTAAATTGCCGAATGCGGCGAACGTCAAGGATTTGCTGGACAAAGAGGCGGTTTCGGTTTATATGCGTGCCGTTCTATCACTTTGGCTGCGCGTAAGTCTGAGATTTAAATTTGTGGCTTTGTAAGCCGCCCGACGAGCGATCTGGTGAGATTAAGGTCGCTGTTTAATAGTAATTGCGGGCGGAAATCCGCACCGTAAACTGCCATCGGTAACATGCAAACAGATTACATTTTGTGCTTATCTGAAAGTAAGGGCGAGGCGTGCGTGTAATGGCACGCGTGTTCATAGATTACACCGCGAAAGTGCCGACGCCTTTACTCGTGTGTGAACTAAAGCTCATGTTTGTTGCAAGAACCTCATGACAATGCCAATTACGTGCGCATGCGCACACGCACCACGACATATTTATGAAAACTGCAAAGTCAAAACGTCATCTATTTAAACATTGCCATTTAACACATAAACATTATATTTTAGGTGCTACATTTGATTTTGAGTTCTATTTATTGAAAATGAATATTATTGTCGTTTTTAGGATCTATATATTTACAATGTATGGCAGTCCGCTATTATAATCAGGAATTGTTATAGGCGATCGTCGTAATTTTAAGTATCTATATTTTACAGTGTTGCAGTCGCTGTTTTATAATCAGCCTTTGTTAATGTGCACGTGAACATATCTGAATGTAATGTGCCGCAATACAAATCAATAATATTATTATTATTATTAAAGAGGGAAGATTATACGCGGTGTAAAAAAAAATCCTTTATTGTATTATACCTGATGTTAAGAACACCCAACCGTCTTTTTTACGAATACGCTACGCACTCACATACGCACCACGATGCACGCACGCACTAGCTGCTCTTTGCAGATATGAATGTCGGCACTTTGCATTATACAAGAATCATTTCTGTGCCATCGTGCGTGTCGAAGGCCTAGAGAAGTGTGGGCCTCGGCCTGTCGGCTACAAGGGAAATGTCGCCGCGGGCACGTTATCGACGCTGGCGACGCGCCATCACGCAACGAACGCCGCGTACGCGCGGGACACACACGACCACACAACACACACACACACACATCACCACACACACACACAGCACACGCACACCACCCACACACAACCACCAACACACACACTCACACACACACATTCACCACTACACACACATAGCACACACACACAGCACTCACACACACACAACACACACACCACACAGCACACCACAACACACGACACACACACACCACAACCACACGCACACGGCCACGCACGCACGCCACGGCGAACGCACGGCACGCACGCCAACGCACGCACGCGCAGCGCGCGCGCCACACCACACACACACACACACACACACAGATAGAGAGAGATAGAGAAAGAGGGGGATTGTGAGAGAGAGAGGAGAGAGAAGAGCAGAGAGAGAGAGAGAGATGAGAGAGAGCAGAAGAGAGAGCAGCAGAGAGTAGAGAGAGAAGAGCGAGAGGAGAGACGCTTGCCGATACTGCGTCTGCTAAGATAATTCCTCAGAGGCAGACCTGTGTTGGACATCTAATTATGTGTCTCGGCGATTTCTGTCGCAGTCTGAGGAAGGCCGCAAACGCCCGGCCAGAATGTTGCCCATCGCCATATGTCAAGAAAACTGCTTTGGGTGAAAATTATTATATAGCCTGTTGTATACTTTTTCTCGGCCAAACTATATGGCCGGCCGTGGTGAATGTTTTATGTTTCTATGGTTTGTTTAATAATGGAACAGTTCTGCGTTAAAAATGCTCATGAGAATGACCTGCAAGAGAGTCGCAAATAAAATATCGACCTCGAATCAAGTCTGCGCGTGCATGTATCTTCCGACTATAAGCGGACGAGATGTGTAGGATATATGGAGAAACGGCCAGCGTAAATCAACACGAACTAATTAGCATCTTGGCCACAAAACGCATTGCCCCGATTGCTCAAATGGTTTAGTTGTTTACTAGCTTATCAGTTTGGGTAAGTATAGTTTCGCCAGGGGGTTGCGCAATGAGTATTCACTTTATCTGAAGCATGATTTTCCTACTGGCTAGAAATTTGCGAATTCTTGAATTTTTGTGAATTGCCGCGAAGTCTTTTACGCAGCAGCAATTTTTCGTCGCGCGTTTTCGGTGTCAGGCTGTCGTGTGTGTGTGCGCTGCGGCGTGCGTGGCTGTTTGTGTGTGTGGCCGGCTCGTGTTGTGTGTGTGTGTGTGTGCTGTGTGTGCGTGTGTGTTGTGGTGTGCTGTGTGTGTTTGTGTGTGTGTGTTTTGTGTGTGTGTGTGTGTGTGTGTGTTGTGTGCGTGTGTGTGTGTGTGTGTGTGTTATGTGTGTTGTGTGTATGTGTAGTGTGTGTGTGTTGTGGTGTTTGTGTGTGTTGTGTGTGTGTGTATGGTGTGTATTGTGTGTGTGTGTGTGTGTGTGTGCTGTGTGCGCGGCTGCGTGCGTGTGTGTTGCTGCACCGCCTTGGTTTCTCTCGTACATACCTCTGTTCTGCTCTGGCCAATTTCATGCGATTGCCTGCGCCTAATTTTGCCTCTTCCTCAACACATGTTCTTCATTCTTTCTTTTCTTTTTTTTTTTTTCCACGTGTATCTCAAGTGCCTGCTCGTTTACGAAGAGTATCAAACACGTGCGGATATTAACGCTTTTTCTTCCTAGTCACGTTTTCTGACTTATAAATATATGAACACACACAGTCGAACGCAACGCACTAT
>NW_014577194.1:611597-619236 GCF_000485595.1 Priapulus caudatus | reverse complement strand
GAGAGGAGGAGGAGGAGGAGGGAAGAGGTGGCACGGGAGAGAGCGCGAGGAGGAGGAGAAGGAGGCAGGAGCGAGGAGCAGGGAGAGGCAGGAGCAGAAGGGAGGAGGAGGGGGGAGGAGGGAGAGGGAAGAGAGGAGGAGGAGTGAGGAGCTGGAGGCAGGGAAGAGTAAGGAGGAGGAGGCAAGGAGGAGGACGGCAAGAGGAGGGAGCGAGGCGTGCGTCGTGGAAGAGAGGAGCAGGAGAGGAGGAGGCATCAGGAGGCTGGGGGAGCGGGAGAGGGGCGGATTCTATGCGACTGGGGGCGTGAGTATCCATCGCTGCGCATGGCCTAACCTCCCGATTCTCGCGCGCGGCCGCCTTCCTAACCGCCGAAGTATCATCATTCAGCCTTCCTTATAGACAGAAAGTAGACGTCGAGTTGTTGAGATCGTCTCTCGTGTTCACCTTTTTCGGGGAAACCGGGGAGGCTGACTATGTCGCCTAGTTCGCGACGGAGGGGAAGAGCGTTCGGGGCCGCGTTAGTTATTTCTTATATAATTTTCGCAAAAATTGTGCGCGCGCGCCGTTATGCGGGTCGTACGCGTGGCGCGGTGCGGGGGATGGGGGCGGGTGTGAGTTCAGTGGTATCTTTTACATGGCTCTGTCAGTATTTTTCATAAATAAATCAGTTTCGATGCTAACCTATTATTATATGTTATAGATAGAAGAGAGAGCAGAGTAAAGAGAGAGACAGAGAGAAAAGACGAGGAAAGGATAGAGAGAGAAGAGACAGTTTTTGAGAGAGAGAGAGAGACGGAGAGAGAGAGGAGAGAGACTCAGACGACGAGAACGGAGAGAAGAGAAGAGAGAAGGACGAGAGAGACAAAAAATCCTTGTCTAGAAAGAGACACTGAGAGCAGAGAGAGAAGAGAAAAAGAGAGAAAGGAGAGAGGGGGGGGGGCTTCGCGTTCTATTGAAATGAAGAAGCCATGTTAACAGGGGCACGACCGGTGCCGACAAGTACGGGATGTATCGCGATAAGGGGGAGCGGCCTAATTGACTTAGAGGCCTGCGTCGACAACAACTACTGGCAGCACTTTCTTTCTCCCCTCTCTCATCTCTGGCGGCAGTCGGGCAATTCTCCCACAATGGCACTTGAGCGTTTATCAATAAAATATTATACTAAATAAAGTTTTACGGTTATAAGTTAACGAAATCCTCATTACTACCAAGTCTTAATGTTTCTCGATCACTCTTCGCTATCTGATGACCGGACATTTCACTGTAAAATGCCGTGCCAAAGCCTCTGAAACACACATTACACCGCACGCACGCAGGCCGACACACTAGCATGATAGAATAAATGTAATATATTACAGGAAAATGTCCGCCAATATAGGCGAACAGACGAGTAGAGAAACAATTAAGACTTTGGCTGAGTAAACTATAATTTGCGTATTTATTTAGCATATATATTTTATCTGAAACGCTCCAAGTGCCCGCCGTGATTTCCCATTTGCTTTCTTACGACATCGTAAACAAGTGTTACTACGACTGTGCGCCAACTAACACATACAAGTGTAAGGGATAACCTTAGACCGTAGAAGAAAGAGAGTGAGCGCAGCTGAACATTGTGGTGCGCCACATCGCGTTCGTGCATGGTGCGTGCAGTGCTTTCGTCACGCGTGTATGCAAGTGGAGGGGTGCGCCGGCGAGCAGAGAAAATAAAGAAGCGGGACGTTGGAGAAAGAAGAGAGAGCGGAGAAAGAAAAGACAGAGAGTGTTTGTGTGATCGGTGAAAAGAGAGAGAGAGATCAATGATCAGACGAGAGAGAGTAAGAAGGAGAAGAGCGGAGAGAGTAGATGAGACGCGAAGATACGACGAGGAAAGTAAATAGGGCTAATATACGGTTAGAGAAGACCCCGGCAATCATGCCGCATCTGAAGAGCAGATGTGATCGCGGAGAGATGGCGGAAACCAAGCGAACCCAGAAACACGTGCCTTGACAGAAATGGAACGCTGGAAAAACAAGGAAAGAGCGCTAGCGTAATGAATTGAAGAAGCAAGACAAAAATGAAAACAAGCAGCAGAGACCGCCGCTGCACATCCAACCAAACTCGTTTTCGCAGACCGGCATCCACTGCCGCAGCAAATAACCCGCATGCGCTGCCCCCTTTATATATAGTATATCGCGAACATAATTCGGCCCTGTAATGCTTCCCGTCGCGCGCAGGCCGACGGAAACTAAACAATTCAGCCTGCGCCAACATGTTCTCTCAATCGCGGGCGCATTGCAGAGCATGAATCTGGCCACTTTTCTCACTCAATTATATTACGCGGGCTTTTCCGCGCTGTTGGATCAGCCTGCACGAGTATCACGGATAATTTATCGAATGATTCTCGCCTCCCCCACACCGCGAACGCACGGCGTGAGAGTATCACATGCGAGACAGGTAGTAAGCCGCTACATCACAGCTGCTATCCGCGTATTCTCATTCGAATCTTCGCCCGCTGAGACTAAGCATCGAAAGATGAGATGAATCGAGTAATGAGCTTGAGGGGCGTATGTGTACAGAGTCTGAGGTTCTGCGTGCGACATTACGGGTATCGCGCTGTGAAGTGCATCGGCACAAGCCGGACCATGCCGACTTTAAATTGCCAATCTTATATGAAGCGTGCTACTTTACTGCAATTGGATGCAAGCAGGCAGCCGTTAACAAATGTGATGTGTCTATCTCCAGACCTTGCGATAATAATAATCTACTACACCGGCAAGTTCATTACATCTTCTACCGCTCAAAACTACGACACGCTCCGGCCTATTAATCTCCGCTTATCTATACCGCTATAGTACTAGGTATATATCAAGAAGCTAATAATTACTCTAGTTATCTAGCTCTTGGATAGTAATAATTATCAGATATATAGGTAGCTAGTATTATATATATAATGGACGCTCTTGGTCAAATATGCGTGATAATCCCCACACACACACACACACACACACACACACACACACACACACACACACACACCCACACACACACACACACACACACATGCACTGTGTGGGGAGGGGTGGTGCTGGGGAGGGATCATCCTCTATTCCTAATTTACTGAAATATAAGGCAATTTTTGGCGCATTTTAAATCGAAATGTTGGCATCGAGAAAAAGTGCGCGGATGCAGACAAGAAATAATTTAATGAGTATTACAACTCATCGGCTGAAAGGTGATAGATAACCTGATTAGTGCCCCTGTATCCTGAGTGTAGCAGCATTACGCCATCAATTATTTCTGTATCCTCTCGCGTAAACAAACCACGGGTGGCTACTGTAGCCACTTGCAGCTTCACCCTTGTAGTGCGTGAAGGTGACATTGCAGCGACTGTTTGCTCTTCTTTAGATGCATCATATACGGAGCCAATGACCAAGCCAAAAGTCAACACGGTGTGTAAAATCATACCTATAAATTTCTTCGTCTCAATCGAGCAGCACGATCGTACTCGTATATTTGTTCTCACCGCTGAGCCGTATAGCCTGCGGGATAGACAACGCGTTCACCCAGCTTCGATACAATCCGGGGTTTTACCGTATTTCCCGGTCGAATAATTTTCGATCCGGTTGGAAATTCGGAAGATTGTCGTATCAACCTAGACTGGCGCCTAGAAATTCGCCGGAGCTGCAGTTTGCGAGGGCCTGACGTACAACAACGTGTAAACCACGTGTGCCACGATTATTAAATTCGTGAATCCAGTCGATGGAAATTAACCCAATCACGATGAACTTCTCAACTCGGTCCGATGACGCTGGTCATCCGACCAATGAGATATCGGGATTTAAGCACGTTAGGTTCTCTTCATCACAATGAGATGAAACTCCCATTTCTATCAGGACCATGCCTCCAGGCGGCTGCTATCCTTTAAAGGCTGAAGAAACATCAACGAAATTGTGTCTAATGAATATCATTCGGATTCACCAGTACCCCCCTCCCCACCCCCACCCAAGCCGCAGTAGGTACGCAGGTACACTGGACAAGGTGTAGACATGAGTCGTTGATGTCAATAACGACTTGTAAAGTTGAACTGGCTTTAATCCAGAAAACGTGTAGAATTCTGTTCGTGATCAAACTGTGTAGAAGTCACCCGCAGGCACAACAGCGCACCAAACTAACGTCACCGGCTAGCAAAACTCTCTACGCTCTACATCCCTTTCTATATCCTTCCTCTCTGCTGCCCACCACACACATTCCTCCTGGAGCAATTGATCAGCACATCGTCACATAATTAGACTTTATTCACTATTAGTCCTACGTAATTCTCAACTGCTTGTACGTGTATGTGCGTGTGTGTGCGTGTGTGTATGTGTGTGTGTGTGTGTGTGTGTGTGTGTGTGCTGTGTGTGTGTGTGCGCGCGCGGTGTGTGTGTGTGTTGGTGTGTGGTGTGTGTGTGTGTGCGAGCGCGTGTGTGTGTGTGTGTGGTTGTATCGTGTGTGTGTGTGTGTGTGGTATGTGTGTGTGTGTGTGTGTGTGTGGTGTGTGTGGTGTGTGTGTTGTGGCGTGTAGGTGTGTGTGTGTGTGTGTGTATGTGTGTGTGTGTTGTGTGTGGTATGTGTGTGTGTGTGTGTGTGTGTGTGTGTGTGTGTGTGTGTGTGTGTGTGTGTGTGTGTGTGTGTGTGTGTGTGTGTGTGACACTGTGTGTTGTGTGTGGTGTGTGTGGGTGTGTGTGTGTGTGTGCGTGTTAAGCCGATCACACAGGACGGCGTATGTCGCGAATGCTCGTCTTAGGCCGCGCGTATTTCCTAACGAGTTAATTTATTAGGCTGATCGTTCAAGATCTACGTTACTCTTCTTTCTTTCGCCGGAAACTCATCAGACTAACCGCAGACTTTCTTTAGTTGTCGCCAGATCGCTAATAAGATGCTCGCTGATCACGTAACAATTCCAGACCTCGCAATAATGAACTAACTACCCAGCAGCGAGAAGGGCTCGATAAGTCGCAGCGCTCTGCCCCGTGATCGGCTGGCAGGCGAAAACACGCACACCACAAAAACTCGACGCATCATTTCCGGTGAAGGAAAGCAAATCGCACGAAACAACGAAATTGAGTTTCGCAGAAAACTTTTCGGCGGACGTGCCTCACCGACGACGAGACGGACGTACGACCGACGACGACGATGTCCACATGCAGATAAGATTGCATCTATATAGCACGAAAAGCCGCAAAAGAATGCGGTCAGCGCGGTAAGCATATCTCAACGTATAATGTGTGTGCGCGCAGTCAGATCCGTCATCTTCCTCGTATATCTCCTTTGCCACCTCGCTAGCCGCGCTAGTATGCGGCGACACGTAACACGCGCCGACGAACCAACAGCACGCCCTCTCGGCGTCGCTCCCGGACGAACCAAGCGACCACGCCTCTCCGTGCGCTCCGACGAGCCAACGCCACGCTCTACCGTCGCTCTGAGCGCCAGCCCACGTCTCTGCCATCGCTCGAGCGACGTCAGCTCACGCCCCTCCACCATCGCTCCTGACGACCAGCTCCAACGCCTCTCCGTCGGCAGCCAACGCGACCGAGCCGCACGCCTCTCCCGTCGTTGCCGAACGAACCAAAGGCCACGCCTCTCGCGTTCGCAGCCAACGGACGCAGCGCCACGCTTCTACCGTCGCTTGCCCGACGACCAGCGCCACACGCTACCTCCATCGCTCCTGACGATCGGGCAACCGCGCCAGCGCCTCTCCGTCGCCCGACGAACAGCCCAACGGCTCTCCGTCGCTCCGACCGACGAACCAAGCCACGCGCTCTCCGTCCCTCCCGACGAGCCAAGCCCACGCCTGCTCCGTTGTTGCCTCCGACGACCCAGCCGCACGCCTTCCGTCGCTGCCGACAACCAACGAGCCAGCAGCTTGCTTCGTCGCTGCCGACGACGCAACCGCACGCCTTTTCCGCTCGCTCGCGCAGGACGACGGCAACCGTCGCACCGCGCTCTTGGCGTCGCTGCCGACGACCAAGCCGCACGCTTTGCCAGTCGCTCCCGACGACCAACCCAACGCCTGCTCCGTCGGCTGCGCGACGACCAAAACCCACGCCTTTCCGTCGCTCCCGACGAAACGCAAACCCAACGCCTCTTGACGTCGCTGCCGACGACGCAACGACCACGCCTTTTCGCGTCGCTTCGCCAGACGACAGGGCGCCACGCCTCTTCTGTCGCTGCCCACGACCCAAACCCACGCCTTTCCGTCGCTCCGACCGACGGCAACCACGCCGCCCCTGTCTCCGTCGCCTGCCGACGACCAGTCCCACGCCTCTGCCATCGCCCCGACGACCAACCCACGCCTGCTGCCGTCGCTTGCCGACGACCACGCAAGCCACGGCCTCTCCGTCGCTCCGACGACGCAACACCCGCTCTCCGTCGCTGCCGACGACCAAACCTCACGCCTCTGCTCGTCGCTCCGTGACACCGAAACGCGCGACGCCTTTCGCGGTCGCTCCCGACGACCAACCCCAACGACGCGCTCTCTGTGCGGCTGCGACGACGCAACGGCACGCCTCTCTGTTCGCGCTGCCGACGACAAAACGACACGCCTCTCTGTCGCTTGCCGAGCGACGAACCCTAGACGCTCTATGTTGCTGCCGACGACCGAAGCCCAGCGCCTCTCCGTCGGCTTCGCTGACCGACCAACCCACGCGCTCTGCCGTCGCTCGCGCGAGGGGAGGGGGGGGGGGCGACGCCAACCCACGCCTCTCTGGTCGCTGCCGACGACGGCAACCCACGCCTCTCTTGTCGGCTGCCGGACGACCGAACCCACGGCTCTATGTTGCTGGCCGACGACCAACCCACGCCTGCTCGGCGTCCTCCTGAACGACTGGGCCATCGCACGGCTCGTATGTCGGCTGAGCCGACGACCAACCCACGCTTCTCCGTCGTTCCCGACCGACGCAGCCACGCCTCTCCGTCGCTCGCTGACGACTCATCGAGCGCGTCGTATGGTCGCTGCGACGACGCAACTCACCGCCTGCTGCCCGTCGCTGCGACGACCAAACGGCGCAGCGCCTCTCCGTCGCTCCGCGAACCAGCCACGCACTCTCGCGTCGGCTCACTCGAACCAGCCTACGCTTCTAGCCGTCGCTATCGACGCGCGCCGAGTGTCGTCGATAAATATAACAACAGCATGCGTTAGCGCCACGCTTCCTATAAATACCGCGGATTTCGATCCGCGCATTCGACGCAATCGACACCGGTCGCCTGCGTCGTCTGGAGATCGAGCGATGCGAGATCGAATGGAGTGATTACTCGAGCTGTATAGTAATTATTAAGCCAATTCCCGCCGGAAAAGATTTTGTATCGTTATAAATATCAACGGACTCTCGGCTCTACTCGTGTAAACGTGGAAGCGAAGCTCGCCTGGTCGGCGTAGCGCGCCTGCTACGACGTTCGGCTCTATCTTAAACAACACAATATCGATACGAGTCGCAAACTAACGTACTCTGACGACAGCTATACCGAAGTTCGCGCAGAAACTGCGAAAGCCGCCAAGCGAAACGCGAGAAACCGCGAGAAAACTGCGCCAGAAACGCGAGATAGCGCGGAGAAACGCGAGAAGCTTGCGAGAAGCCGCGAAAAGCCGCGCACAAGCGAGCGGCGTGCGAGAGAGAGGCG
>NW_014577194.1:607405-611572 GCF_000485595.1 Priapulus caudatus | reverse complement strand
CTATCGTTCTGCCCACGCTTCCTATAAATACGCCGATTTCGATACGCGCATTCGGACGCAATCGACACGGTTCGCTGTCGTCGTCGAGAGATCGGAGCGAGCGAGATCGAATGGAGTGATTACTCGCAGCTGTAATAGTAATATAAGCGCAATTCCCGCCGGAAAAGATTTGTATCGGTATATAAATATCACGGACTGCTGGCTGCCGTCGTGCTATAACTGGGAAGCGAAGCTCGCCTGGTCGGTCGTAGCGACGCCTGCTACCCGACGTTCGCTCTATCTTAAACAACACAATATCGATACAGTCGCAAACTAACGTACTCTACGACGCTATACCGAAGTTCGCGAGAAACTGCGAAGCCGCCAAGGAAACCGCGAGAAACCGCCGAGAAACTGCGAGAAACGCGAGAAAGCCGGAGAAACGCGAGAAGCTTGCGAGAAGGCACGCGAAAAGCCGCGCACACGCCAGCGCTTGCGGAGACGAGAAAGACGCTCGCTTCCAGCACAGTGAAGATTCGCCGATTCGACAGCGCTTGCCCTTTGTATATCTCTCCAGTACTCGACTTCATTTAGCTGAACGATGAGGAGCAGCGATGAGAGAGACGGCCCCAACGAGGTGAGTGGAGGAGAGAAGGAGGAGGAGAGAGGAGGAGGAGGAGGAGGGAAGAGGTGGCACGGGAGAGAGCGCGAGGAGGAGGAGAAGGAGGCAGGAGCGAGGAGCAGGGAGAGGCAGGAGCAGAAGGGAGGAGGAGGGGGGAGGAGGGAGAGGGAAGAGAGGAGGAGGAGTGAGGAGCTGGAGGCAGGGAAGAGTAAGGAGGAGGAGGCAAGGAGGAGGACGGCAAGAGGAGGGAGCGAGGCGTGCGTCGTGGAAGAGAGGAGCAGGAGAGGAGGAGGCATCAGGAGGCTGGGGGAGCGGGAGAGGGGCGGATTCTATGCGACTGGGGGCGTGAGTATCCATCGCTGCGCATGGCCTAACCTCCCGATTCTCGCGCGCGGCCGCCTTCCTAACCGCCGAAGTATCATCATTCAGCCTTCCTTATAGACAGAAAGTAGACGTCGAGTTGTTGAGATCGTCTCTCGTGTTCACCTTTTTCGGGGAAACCGGGGAGGCTGACTATGTCGCCTAGTTCGCGACGGAGGGGAAGAGCGTTCGGGGCCGCGTTAGTTATTTCTTATATAATTTTCGCAAAAATTGTGCGCGCGCGCCGTTATGCGGGTCGTACGCGTGGCGCGGTGCGGGGGATGGGGGCGGGTGTGAGTTCAGTGGTATCTTTTACATGGCTCTGTCAGTATTTTTCATAAATAAATCAGTTTCGATGCTAACCTATTATTATATGTTATAGATAGAAGAGAGAGCAGAGTAAAGAGAGAGACAGAGAGAAAAGACGAGGAAAGGATAGAGAGAGAAGAGACAGTTTTTGAGAGAGAGAGAGAGACGGAGAGAGAGAGGAGAGAGACTCAGACGACGAGAACGGAGAGAAGAGAAGAGAGAAGGACGAGAGAGACAAAAAATCCTTGTCTAGAAAGAGACACTGAGAGCAGAGAGAGAGAGAGAGAGAGAAAGAGAGAAAGGGAGGAGGGGGGGGGGCTTCGCGTTCATATTGAAATTGAAGAAGCCATGTTAACAGGGGGCGACGTGTGCGACAAGTACGGATGTATCGGAATAAGGGGGGGGGAGGCGCCTTTACTCTAGAGGCCTGGTCGACAACAACTACTGGCAGCAGCTTTCTTTCCTCCCCCTCTCTCACTCTGGCGGCAGTCGGCAATTCTCCCACAGGCACTTGGAGCGTTTCAATAAAATATAATACTAAATAAAGTTTAACGGTTAATAAGTTTAAACGAAATCTATTTACTACCAAAGTCTTAATGTTTCTCTACTCACTTTCGCCTATTATTGCCGACAATTTCCTGTAAATGCCGTGCAAATGCTCCTCTGCAACACACATGTACACCGCACGCACGCAGCCGCACACTGATGCATAAATATATGTATATATTTACAGGAAAATGTCGGCAATAATAGGCGAAAGAGAGTAGAGAAACATTAAGACTTTGGTAGTAAATAGATTTCGTATTTATTTAGCATTATATTTTATTGAAACGCTCCAAGTGCCCGTGATTTCCCCATTGGCTTTCTTACGACTCGTAAATCCATTACGACGACTGTGCGCCAACTAACACATACAGTGTAAGGGATACCTTAGACGTAGAAGAAAGAGAGTGAGCGCATGCGAGATTGTGTGCGCACATGCGTTCGTGCATGTGTGCGTGCGTGTTTGTACGCGTGTATGCAAGTTGGTGGTGCGCGAGCAGAGAAAATAAAAAGCGGGAGAAAGAGAGAGAGGGAGAAAGAAAGACAGAGAGTGTTTGTGTGTGTGTGAAAGAGAGAGAGAGAGAGAGAGAGAGAGAGAGAGAAAGAAAGAAAGAGAGAGAGAGAGAGAGAGAGAGAGAGAGAGAGAGAGAGAGAGAGAGAGAGAAGGAGAGAGGGAGAGAGAGAGATGAGACGGAGAGATACGACGAGAAGAGGTAAATAGGGCTAATATACGAGTTAGAGAAGCCCGGCGAATATGCCGCAGTGAAGAGCAGATGTGATCGCGAGAGATGGGGAAACCAAGTCGAACCCAGAAACACGTGCCTTGACGAGAAATGGAACGCGGAAAAACAAGGAAAGGAGGCAGCTAGGGTAATGAATGAAAGAAAGCAAACAAAATGAAAACAAGCAGGAGAGACGTGCTTACAGCAGACGCCGCTGCACACTCCACCGAACTCGTTCGCAGACGAGCATCACTGCCGCAGCAAAATAACCGATGCGTGCCCCCTTTATATATATATATCGCGAACATAATTCGGCTGTAATGACGTTCGCCGTGCGCGCAGCCAGACGGAAAACTAACACAATTCAGCGCCAAACATTCTCTCAATCCGCGGCGCATTGCAGCACATCATCTGCACTTTCTCACGTCAATTATATACGCGGGCTTTTCCGCGCTGTTTGACAGCCTCGCACATACACGGATAATTTATCGAATATTTCCCTCCCCCACACCCCGCGAACGCACGGCTGAGATATCCATGCAGACGGTAGTAAGCCGTTACATCTACAGCTGTATCCGGTATTCTCCATCCATCTTCCCGCCTGAGAACTAGCATCGAAATGAATGAATCGTATAGCTTGGGGGTATGTGTACAGGTCTGAGGGTTGTGTCCGTACGGGACATTACCGGGTTCGGCTAGTGAATTACATCGCACAAAGCCGTGACCATGCCGATTTAATTGCCAATCGTTATAGGAAGCGCTATTACTGCAATTGTAGCAAGCAGCGCGCGTCAAATGATTTCATCTCCAGACCTGCTATAATAATCTACTACACCGCATGTCCATTACATCTTCTACCTCAAAATCGATTTTGAGGTAGAAGATGTAATGGACATATATATATATTGGACCTCTTGGTTCAAATGCGATGATACCGCCTACATCATAATATATAACACATCGTCTACTTACGTAATCTTTAATTATGTCCTAGCGTCGTTCGACCCAACAGAATCACAATCGCCTGGCGGCAATGTTTGTACAAACTGTGTGTATATAAAATAACACGAATCTTGAAATCATTACGAAACGGATGGCGAAAATCTTTCGATCCGATCAATTCATCGCGCAAAAATAATTATGCATGAAAATGCGAAATGAATTTTTTTCACAAAAAAAAACATACTTAACGTGGATTTTAATCATTGCTTCGAAATTCAGAAAAAGTATAGGCAATGTGGCCAAATATTGCGTATCGAGAATACCATTAGTTAAAATGCCATCGAAGAAGCCTGAGGCACCTCTAATTATGTGTTCACTATTCTACTGACCTTATGGCCAGACAACGCTATACGCTAATTACCGGTGTCGGCATCATCAAAGAGACGTTGTTTATTAATAAATGAATGCGATGAAATCCAATAATGCTTAAATTAAATTGCGACATCGCATTCGGCACTGTGTCTGATTTTGCAGCCAGCAGATATTTTGCCTCAGTAGTGAGTAGATCAGATCGACACGGGCTGGGAAGCACGCACGTGTGTGTATGTGTGTGTGTGTGTGTGTGTGTGCGTGTGTGTGTGTGTGTGTGTGTGTGTGTGTGTGTGTGTGTGTGTGTGTGTGTGTGTGTGT
>NW_014577194.1:603304-607395 GCF_000485595.1 Priapulus caudatus | reverse complement strand
AGAAGAGATATTATGCCAGTAGAGAGTGTTACTCAGAGATACGTGCGCTGAGACGCGCGCACGTGTGTATGTGTGTGTGTGTGTGTGTGTGTGTGTGCGCGCGCGCGTGCGCGTGTGTGTGTGCGCGTGTGTATGTGTGTGGCGTGTACTGCGAGTCTCTACTGCTTGCATACGGATTACGGAAGCTCCATCGCCGCACAGCGATACACGAGGGAGCGGGCGTTGTCGTAAACAACAGTTACTTACGTCATCCATTACAACAGCAGGCAGGCGAGCCTCTCTAGCCTAGCCGAGCATAGATGGAAGCTATAGATGGATTCACATTTCGTATGCGGCATGCCACGCGCGCATCCATGCACACGTCTATAAGCGATGAAGTGAATTTGTGATTTTTCGAAATGCTATTATTTGACAAATGTTTACGTGAAATCGTCATGTCAAGGGATACGTGATTCGGTATACGCATGACAAATAGACAGGTAGGGAGATAGGTAAGTAGACAGGCAGCCAAGCCGGCAGGCAATCAGGTTAAAACATGCGCACTATACCTTTCGTCGTCTATACCATGTTTTTGATAGGAAAAAGAGATGTGTTTCCAGAAATTTTAAATTTTTCACGAAAATTTCCGAGTTACGGGGAAAAAGCTACTGTTATAGAGCAAAAAAACTCCCACATAAATGTTGCCGATAACACCATTATCTTGGTAAATAATGTGCCAACATTAATTATGTGCATAAAATCACATGAATTTTACACACGCAATATTTTTTAACAACGTAGTCTACTAAGCTCGAGCGAATACAGAGAAAACGTGTAAAGATATCGATATTTATATTACGGTGTGCACACAAGCGTGCCGTTATACAGCGAGGCTAACATATCGTAATTATCCTTGGATCATAACAATCTTTTGAAGAGCAAAAAACGTGGTACGTTGTGTATGTTGCCACTCCGTCCAATTTCGTCGAAAGCATCGTCCGCTTTTCTTATCAATGTTATCGTATAAACTTTGTTCGTTATTCTGCTATAATAACTTCTGCTTAAAATAAACTTTATTTTGTCAGGCCTCGGCTGTTTTCAATGAGCCTTGGCGAGCAGAGAAACAAGGTGGCGCTGGTAGCTAACGTGGTTTGTCTGCGCCGTTTCTAAGAGTGAATCTAATATTATAGTTTTTTTCGTCTATCGTGTATATTCCGCACATTCCATTCTGCATTTTCCGTGTTATTTTTAGTTTCACACCATCCTCCCATTTCTATTTCGTTTACTAAATAAATCAAAATAAAACACATGGAAAAATCACAAATTTAATTAGTCCCGTGGCAATGCTGTGCAAAGAAGACATAGAAATGCAGTAACTCCCACACCGTATTGTGAATTCGAAGTATCATTTCAAGAATGAGATCAGAGATATAACCACCGAAATATCGCGGACTGTGATGCACGCTGCGTTCTACGCTTGTATGTTCTATAAACTAAATAGTGATGGCTGAGACACTATCGATAATAAGAAAACTGGTAACATTAAATTTTCAAACGTTTTTAAATTTAAATTATTCATTTAATTAACTAATTTATTTTAAATCATATTATTTCTTTTTCTGAGGCTACTGCCTCTAATTTCAAATAATTGCATCACCGCGCACCTCTCTCTGCCTATTAACTGTGCTGCCAGATGGGACTGCGTGACGTATGTTGCGTGACGTAGCCTATGTTGCGTGACGTAAGCTGCGTGACGTAACGATGGCTAGCTTCAGCACTAAACTACCCACCCGTTTAAAATGTTCGGCCAAGCGCAAAATCTGGAAGAAGTACGTTAATTTAAGATATTGCCTTTACTCCTGCCGATGTATGTAGGGCAGGCACAAAACATGCACGTAATTGTTTGGAATTATGTTTATTCCGAGCATATAGCGTAGCCGCTTGTCCTCACGCCTCATTACCGTAGTTCATTTTCCGCGCTATAACTAACATCAAGAGCTAATAATACCTCTTATTATTATTAGCTCTTGCTAACATTGATCCACAGTTCAATCTAGTCTTTACGTATGTTTGACTGTGAGTAGTTGCAAATTTATACAATTGATTTGGTTAGGTGAGAAGACGCTTTTAACGTTCTGATTAAGCACATAATTTTTCAAATTTTCGTCGTCGAACATCTACGAACGAACATTTTTCACCACATCACCGTTAGAATCCGATACATTCCATGCACTCAGCATGGCCAGGCCGCAAATCCCGAAAGTACGATAAATAAGTGAACCGAGACCACGTCGCAAATTACCCCGGCGAGGTCGAAATTAAACATGGCCGCCGCGCAAATTAAGGGCAATCTGTCGCAAGCACCGGCTGCAGACGACGCGGCAACGACGACAAAGGCGAAAGTGAGAGTGCCCCTCTCTGGCGGTGTGTCAACAAACATCCGCACAGTCGAAGTCCGCGGGCGTTGGGATTGATGTGGTGATGCGAGCGACCCCACCACGCTTAAAGGCTGGCACACATCGTTAGCGCATTGGTTGATGTCGTAACGTATGCGCCATTATCGCCGACAGTGTTGCGTCGGTGTGCGTCGCCGGTGTTACTATAGGGACGTGCGCTGTGACAATACTACGAAGAGGAAGTAATCTGTCCCGCGGGTGCCGCGAAATTCCTGTAAAAATATGACCGTGCTATCTCTCTCTCTCTCTCGCTCTCTCTCTCTCTCTCTCTCTCTCTCTCTCTCTCTCTCTCTCTCTCTCTCTCTCTCTCGTCTCTCGCTCTCGATCTCTCACTCTCTCCTCTCATCTCGACGACGCTCATCCTCTCTTCCAACTCTCGTGACAAGGACGTAAGAGGTGACAGTGCAGCAGGCGGCACGTCTAAGGAATTAAATCGACTAATAAGGTATAAATCGTAGAAATGCATCAAATCTTAAGTCAAACGCGCACAAAGAGCGGCACATTTAAAACCAAAAAAATAGCGGGGGAAATATAAAATTGCTCCTCGCAGTCTTTCAGCTTCATTCTTTCTCCGTTTCCCCCATAGAGCTGTTCAGACATTTATGTCGCGCGTTCGTCCCCCCGACTAAGTGTGACCGTCGTAAATTCAACACGCAACTCACACAGCCTCCGACCTCCGCATAGTTCTCATATACGCGGCACGTGACGCCACATATACTAAGAATACATTCTAAGATTTTGCCGCCCAAGATAACCGTGGGTATAATTTTAGACACACTCACTGCTGGGTACGAATAAACGAGGGGTTAATTTCATTTATTCGGAATTCTTTCACACCAAATGTCGAGTTCGAATTTACGGCCCTATATATAATTATGAAAAACAATGGCAGTACACATGCAACGGTGAGGCGTTGTTAGTCTAATGGACGACGTTGATAATGTACATCAGCACTAATGCTTACGCACGCATATTGCCTAGCGAGAATCCGGCACTACCATATAAGGAGGACTTAAAGAATAAATACAACGGAAAGGCAATAGACTAATGTGCTGCTAACCCCAGTTCATAAACCACGATCAACGTCACCAGATCCGCTTGCGGAGTAATCGCGTATACTTATGAGGTGAATAAATTTTGGCAGATAGCGTAAATGACCTGTACACCGCGGTTGATTCTGCAAAGACTTAATAAAATAATCGAATTTTAATAGGCAAAAGACACGTAAGGATTGAGGCCATCCAGTAATATCACGTGCGTGCGTCGTGTGTAATCCGCCTGTGTGTGTGTGTGATGTGATTTGTGTGTGTGTGTGTGTGTGTGTGTGTGTGTGTGCTGTGGTGGTGTGTGCGTGTGTAGAATGTGCTGAATGAAATCATTTCAATAAGTGTATGGCCGCCTTATGCGGGAGGCTAAAATAAAGATAATTAAAGACCATATAATGGAGAAGAACGATATAGAAGACACGTAAGAATACGAAGAACTAGAGAGAAGGCGGTAGACATTACTATGACATTGGACGCAAGAGTTGGGAGCCGCGTGTATGACACATCGCAAAGTGCGGAAGTCGAAAATATGCTATTATATATATATCATATAATTATTAATAGTATATATCATATATATAGTATATATATATTATCTTTACCATTTCAA
>NW_014577194.1:590486-600176 GCF_000485595.1 Priapulus caudatus | reverse complement strand
CGCACGGCCGATCGCGCCACGGCCACGCCGCATCGACGTTATAACAATTATTTGAATAAACAGCGAATTCAATCGACGCGTAGTTCCGTTTCTTTCTTCGCTGGCAGTTACACGTAGCGCAAGCTGGCCATTTCCCGGAACCATTCAAAATTGCCGTTAATATACGCAGACACGTTTCACGCGCTTCTCCGTTCCCTCCCCTGCCCGTCCCTCCGATCAGTCGAACGTTGTATAATTACGTAGGTTTAGAATATAAGGTGATTATATTGCGTGTAAGTTGGCGCCTTTTTCGCTGGTAATATTTTTCTAACGAGTACATGCCTAGTTTTATCCGTTCTCAGCGTGCATGACCTACGTTGTTATCAGGAGCATTATTTTTCAGCCGTCCTTCGGTGGTCACACGCTTTATCGTAAACTTCGATACTTATCTTCGCATCCATGAACGTGTCTGCTCCGCGGCTGGAGCAGCTTTCTGCCATGCAGGCGTTCAGCGATTCTGATGGAGCGAACGTGCGGGCACTATATATTATACACACACACATATATATTATATATATATAATTATATATAATATATATATATATATATATATATTATACTATGCGAGGAAGAGAGAGAGCCAGGCATGAAGAGAGAGAGAGAGAGAGAGAAAGAGAGAGAAGAGAGCAGAGAAGAAGGAGAGAGCAACAGAGAGGCAGCATAATCCTGGAACTAACAATACACAGTGTGTTGACGGTTTAGGGCATTTGCACCAATTACACTTGTGTATTGTTGAACACTTCTAACAAATACACTGTGTATTGCTTGAACACCTTCTAACAATACACTGTGTACTTGTTGAACCACCTTCTACAATACACTGTGTATTGTTGAACACCTTCTACAATACCTGTTGATATTTGCTTGAACACCTTCTAACCCAATACACTGTGCTATTGTTGAACCACCTTCTAACAATACACTGTTGTATTGCTTGAACAGCCTTCTAACAATACACTGTGTATTGTTGAACACCTTCATAACAATACACTGTGTATTGTTGAACACCTTCTAACAATACACTGTGTATTGTTTTGAACACCTTCTAACAATATCACTGTGTATTGTACGTACGCTACCTATCGAGCCTTTAGACAATACACTGTTTATTTGTTGAACACCTTCTAACAATACACTTGTGTATTGTAAGTAGGCTACCTATGAGCTTTCAACAATACCACTGCGTGTAGTTTGTTGAACACCTTCTAACAAGTACACTGTGTATTGCTTAGTAGTAACCTATGAGCCTTCAATAATACCACTGTGTATTGTTGAACACCTTCTAAACAATACACTGTGTATTGTAGTAGGTACCTGATGAGCTTTCATATAATACACTGTGCTATTGTTGAACACCTCTAACAATACCACCTGTGCTATTGCTAGGTAGCGTACTCCTTGAGCTTTCAATAATACACACCTTCTAACAATACACTGTGTTTTTTTGTTTTTGTTTTTTTAATTACTTGTACTTTTTGATTTGTAAACTTTGAATTAAGACATTTATTTAAATAAATTTATTTAAAAATCTTTATTTTATTGATTTTATTGAATTATGAAAATGAAATTGAAGTTTAAATACACACGTTGTTATACCTACTACAATACACCAGTATGTGTGATTACTGCTAAAATAGTAATAATACGTAATAGGTAAATCAGTAATCTGTATTAAATAGTAAATAGTGATAGTTGGTAAATAGTAAAATAGTAAAATAGTATTGTTGAAAGTGTATTGTTAGTTACCAGGATTATCTTCTGGAGAGAGATAGAGACAGACAGAGCGAAAGAGAGAGAGAGAGAGAGAGGAGGAGAGAGAGCGATAGACGAAAGGCGACCCTGAGAAGATGAAGAGAGAACGATGGAGAGACGAGATAGAGAGAGAGAAGACGAGGAGAAGAGAGATGAGCAAGAGAGAGGTCAGAGAGAGAGAGAGAGAGAGAGAGAGAGAGAGAGAGAGAGAGAGAGAGAGAGAGAGAGAGAGAGAGAGAGAGATCTAATACACGTTTCACATCCACACACGCACATCGTCGGGAAAAGCGCCACGATAAACCGTTGTATGCAAAGCATCAACGACGAGATCAATCGAATTTGATGAAATGTGTGCACGTGGCTTTTAACGTTCCTTTGTCAGTCCGTCGGTTCCGATCTAACCCAATAGAGCCGACAGCACGAAGGAAATGGTATGCGCGCAGTTTTCCTGCATTACACATTCAAATCTCATTAATATGCACTCGCGCTATCTACCGCGCTGTTTGCGCGAAATGGGAATTCCGTTGGTTAATACTTCGTTTGGTCACCGATGTTTGGATATAGTGAAACATACACTAGTAAGCCCACCGAGTGAAGCGTGTAAAGTTACACCGGACTGGACACGATGTTGTACGCGGAAGAGCAATGACATAAAAAGAAGTAAAATAATTCGTTTTTGTTGTTTATTTGTGTAGTTCCTTGTTTGATGTGTTTTTGTGTTTGTTTGTTTGTTTGTTTGTTTGAGGTTGGAGTACTAGTAGAAAGCACAAATCGGTTCTCAGAGTGCGTCAAAGCAATCTATCAAGTACGAAACATGAATGTTTTATAGGTAAGAAGCAAATTTCTTTATCCATTTAAGTTAACAAGGTTTTATGCTAAACAAATATTACGATTGACTTTCGTGGAAGTATAAAACACCTACTCGAAACCTGCGTTATGTGATTAATGGCGTGTGTCGTTCACTTGTAGATGTGATGCACATAATATACCCTTGCATATGAAGAGATTAAGAATTAGAAAAAGAGACACGCAGAGATGACGTAAGCGGGAGAGACAGTAAGAGACACACAAAATAGAGAGAGGGGCAGAGAGAGACACACAGAGAGAGACAGAGAATGACGGGGGAAAGTGAGGAAGAGAGGGAGGTATGGAGGGATAGATGGAGGGATGGATGGAGGGAGGGAGGGAGAAAGAGAGGGGGAGAGAGAGAAAAAAAGGCGAGAACGAGATGAAGGAAAAGAAAGAAAAAGAGAGAAAGAGAGAGAAAGGAGGGTGGGAGGCATGAGGGAGGAAAGGAGGAGGACGGAGGAAGAGAGGGTGCTGCGAGAAGGAGATGGGGTTTGAGATGCTGACTTTACGGTACATGGTACGTTGAAACATGACTAAAGTTTCATCTCGGTTTAATTATGTAGGCGCACTCTAATATTTCACTCATAGAGAGCATGTATGCACTCTGTAAATGCACGTAATTTTGTGCGATAAATGCGGTTTTGCGTCAACTAATGACGGGTTTCCTACAGTAATTCCATACACTGATTGTGCATGTAGATTACTGAATTATAATACCAGGGGAGGTTGCAAAATTCTAAGCGATTATAGAGCTATTAGTGATTTAAAATCAGTGAAAGCCGGCACGCAAGTGCGTGAATAATCAGTACGGGTTCCCTCATACCCAGACGCCATACCTCAGCCTCCCTGCAGACATGCCCTAACCCTGCTGCCGTTCCCCCGAAGCCATGCCGCACTGCTTATGTGTGCGCAAATATAAACATACATCACCATAACAAAACAAAATGAAAGCCACGTGAGGGGAGCGGAAGCGAGCAAGCGATAGAGAGAGGGGGGAGGGGGGGAAAACGAGCGTGTATTTTGTGCAATGTGGACCATGCACCGACCTGCGCTAACCAGAAATTTCGTCGAAGTAGTTAGAGGGTTCACGGCTGATGCCAATCGGCGGAACGTTGTCCTCATCCTCACCCCATACCCACGCCATTCCAGCAGAAGCAGCAGCAGTAGTGGTAGTAGTAGTAGTAGTAGTAGTAGTAGTAGTAGTAGTAGTAGTAGTAGTAGTAGTAGTAGTAGTAGTAGTAGTAGTAGTAGTAGTAGTAGTAGTAGTAGTAGTAGTAGTAATTAGTAGTAGTAGTAGCAAGAGCAGCAGCAGCAGTAGTAGTAGTAGTAGCAACAGCAGCAGCAGCAGCAGAAGAAGAAGTTGCAGCCGTAGCGGAGGCACCAGTAGTAGCAGAAGCAGCAGTAGCAGCAGCAGCAGCAGCAGCAGCAGTAGTCAGGCAGTTAACTACGCAACATGGTCGGTAAATGTATCGTGTTCGAGCATTTCCCCCGAAAGGCTTAAAAGTTGTAAAAGAAAGTCGTAATTCGCAGCTGTAAAATCGTTCAAATATACTTGATTTATACCCGGGTTGGTTGGCGTACAAGGCGAGGTTCGAGCGATATGGTCTGCCTGCCTGTCACCGCATTTCTTTCACGTTGCTAAACTCTCCGTATTATATTGAACTGGCTTCATAATATAAGTCGTTGAGCATCAACGATTTGGCGACAACCATGGAATTCTGGAATTAGTCTACTATATATATACACGTAAGAATAGGCGGCATTTACACGCACGAGTGGGCCGCGTGTATACACACGAAAGTGCGGGCGCATATGTATATATATATATATATATATGCTTTCCCCATTATACCCGCCAGCACACAGCAGCAGCATGCAGCAGCACTCTTAGCTAGCTACTGGGGGATAACGGAGCCGAGAGTAGGGTCGTATATGTGTGGAAGCCATGGCTTAAATCGAGGTGTTAGCGCGGGAGCTGAGAGAGAAGCGTCTGCAGCATGAGCCTAATATAAGCTGAAGCTTTGCTCGCGTAGGAAAAACGCCGATGCCGTCATTTTACTGACCCCCGAAGGGGGAAAATAAGGCGGTATTTGCTGCGTTAAGCCGCGAGCTCTCGACTGTAAACACTGTACTGAATGCCCGCTATATTGCGATCGAGTTTCGTTGACGGGTGGGGAGATTTCGGGAGCAAAAAAAATTGACAACAACACGTCTGGCGATGGGAAAAATGCGACGTAGCGTGCGGTAATGCTGTTCCACATTTATCAGCCGCTTGCACCAACAACAAACGCCTATAGTTTTGTGTATCCGAGGAATATTTTGCGATATATTATTTATTGATATTGGCATGTGGGACACACGTTGCCGACGATAACCTTGAAACGTACATGACAATTATCGAATCGTCATTTAGCCGTCGGGCAATTTTTGCAACGCTGGAATTTTTAATTACAGACCGATTTCATGTAATTGGGCGATAGACGCGTCAGATATACGTGGTTTGCATGTAGCAGCTGCTTGCATGCGTGGTCTCGTGTCGGCTCTCTCTCTCTCTCTCTCTCTCTGTATATATTACTCGCAGCTGGTTTCAGTTTGCTGCGTGTCTCATGTTAGCCGCGAGAACTGGCATCCTAGATGTGGCTTCCAACCCACGCGGCATGCGATTGTTTCGCGTTGCAAATTAAAAGCGATATAATGTAGTAAATGTCTTTTTTATTTCATTTACGTACTTGTTGCACATGTCTACATTTCCTGTTTTTTCATATTCTCAGACGCATCGTCGTTCTTACAAGACGCTATTACTGATTCCCATGCGGCACTTCGATCCGAATACCAGGATGTCGCCACATCCGGGCATCCTCACCGAAGCGGGCTAAAGTCAAGGACAGTTTATGCGTATCATTTCGCGGCGAATGGTAGCGAATTAGGGTCTTATTTCCAGTGACCTCGAATGGCAGAGTGTCCACTCAACGACTGTTGCTTCTGTATATGTATTTGGTGCTGTGAATCACTAGATAAATAAAGCTCCCACAATCAGATGCGTCTGTGATGCGCGCACGCCTACATAGCATGCGAATTCCAGCCTACTCTCATCATCGCTTCAAGCGCGTGAAAAAAAGAAACGGTTGTCGTCCTTCGCGTTATAATACAAAGTCGGCAATAAGTAGCAAGCCGTAATTAAGAAACGGGCTATAATCGGGGTTTACGGTCACGTTAAATAGACGATCATAACTAACAGTCAGTTTGTGCGACATCGGCTATATATAAAGATGACATCTTCTCCCTGTAGTTACCGAGAGACGTAACAGTCTAGCTGGGGGCCGTTGTCAGAAACAAAATTAGTCGCAACATTAGTCTTACCATTAACTTCCACTCGTAAACCGTTGACAGAAACATCGTAAGGTTACGAGAACGAAAAATCCTCGCAAATATCCTCATAACATTACGAGAGCCCAGACCCTCTCGTAACTTCTACTTCTACTTCTATACTGGACAGTCCGTGAGGAATAAACGTCCATGGAGTGCGCGAAGAACTCCGAGTGTTGCACGTGAGAGAACTTGCACAGAACATTGCAAATGTAGACAGTAACGTGTTCCAGATATAGCGGGCCTTCTCTGGCCAGCACTCATTCTGAGTGCGACTAGCTACGCAATAGGCTGTTGCGAGCTGTTGTAGTGCCCGGCCGGAGATGCGTTACATTCCTCGGAGGTGGCATAACACGAAGCTGTTAAGACTTAATATTAAGTTGAACAAACACACATTTACACTACGAATTACGATTATAGTGATACTTATATTTTATTAATATGATAAAATGTTGTCATGTGGTTTATTTGTGACTTGAAACACACGTCAAATCAATTAATTATCTACCGCCTAATAAAACCAAACAAAACATTTAAAATGGGTATGGCAGTTGTTTTCTTGTTCTAAAGGTTTCCTCGCTTACCACGATCTCGGCGTCTCGCGTTAAGTCGTGGAGAATTCTGTCTTGTTTGTGCCAGAATTAATTCATGACCACGTCGTTTTTCATCAAATAGTTATTTATATGCGTGGTTAAGCCATCATTATGCCATACATTACTTTGATGTACATAATGTGTTGAATTTGAATTTTGTGCGATTGATTCTCATCCAATCGCAGCCTTGTGATGAACAAGTTTCCTGCTGTCGTAAGTTTTCTAATAGCTGCGATGTGTTTGCTGTCAACGCTAGTCTCGTACACTTAGATTGGTCCGTAAGTGTTAAATCGTAGCATTAACTTTGCATTAACTTTCGATGTTTCTACAACCGGGCCTTGGAGTTGCTAATATAAACAAAGAAATGTATTTTCTATGTGTATTTAATATATAGATAGTATATAATATATATATATATTATATATATATATATATAGAGAAGAGAGAGACGATGGAGAGAGCAGAGAGAGAGATGAGACGAGAGAGGAAGACGAGAAGGAGGAGAGACAGACTGAGAGAGAGAGAGAGACGAGAGAGAGAGAGGAGAGTAAAAAGCACACGGACACCAATAAAGATATATAGATGAATTGTATAATAATTTTTAACAGAAGTATAGAAAGAAATCTGGTGTCTTGTGTTTTGAATGCGAGCTTTTGCGGCAGTATTACAACGGAATGGCGACAAACCACCCGCACGCGCACACACTCATACACGACACAGTATACGACACGTCGCACCCACATACTAATACTATCAAAGAGCTAATAATACTTATTAGGTATTATTAGCTTTTGATACTATATTATAGACTCACACATCATACGTCAGGCGGTGGTTGCGTGCTCTAGTCACATGACTAGCGGTTGTTCGTACAGTAGCAGCAAGAAGTATGCTATAGCTGTCAACAGTCACGTATTTTGTTTTTTTTTTTTTTTTTTTTTTTTTTAGCAGCTGCCAAGTCTCTTCAAAGAAGCTGCGCCGTAAGTTGCATGCGTGAATGCAGCATCTCGATTTGTGTGTGCATGTGTGTGTGTGTGTGAGTGTGTGTGTGTGTGTGTGTGTGTGTGTGTCGTGTGTCGTGCGTGGCCGTGTGTGTGTATGTGTCGAGAGAGTGTGCTGTGGGGATGTCGTGTGGGAGTGTGCGTTGTGAGTTGTGAGTGCTCGTGTGTGCGTGCTGGTGCTGCAGTGTGCGTGCGTGCGTGTGTGTGTGTGTGTATGTGTGTCGTGTGCGCGTGGGCTTGCGCGCCGCGTGTGTTTCTGTGTATGTGCTGCTGATGAGAGTGTTTGCGTGCGTGCATGCGAACGTGCGGAGTGCTGCGTGCGTGCGCGCGTGTGTTTTATGTTGCGCGTGCGTGTGTGTGCTACCGTCGTGCGTGCTCGGCAATGTTTTGTTGTGCGTGTGTGGCAGTGGCTGTAGTGCGCGCGTCGTGTTGTGGCGTGCCGTACATGGCGTGCATGCGTGGTAGCGTGTGCATGTTTTGTGCGTTTTGCGCGTGTGCATGTTTTGTTGCAGATTGCGTGATGTGCATGTTTGTGGTGCGTGTGTGACATGTGGTGATGTGCTGTGTCCGTGCGCACGTGCGCGCGATGACCGTCTGCGTGCGTGTGGTTGCATGTTCGTGCGTGCGTCGTATGCACGCAGATGTGTGTTCGGTGTGGCTGTGTGATGTGTGTGCGTGCCGTACGTGCTGTGCATAGCGTGGCGTACGTTGCTGCATTTTGCTGGAGGGCGCTCGCTCTGCTGTGCGCATGTTTGTGCGGTGCGTCGTGCTGACATGTCTTGTTTGCGTGCATGTGTGCGCACAGTGTGTTCTGTGTCGTGTGGTGTGTGTTTATGCCTGTAGTGCGTACGTGCGTGCATTGCGTGCGTGCGTGCGTGTGCATTGTTTGCTGCGTGCGTGTGCGGCCACGATGTGTGTGTGTGTGCATGTTTGTGCGTGCGTGTGCGCACATGTGTGTGTGTGTGTGTGTTGTGTGATGTGTTCTGTGTTGTGCGTGCGTACGTGCTGTGCGTGCATGCGTGCGTGAGTGTGCAATGTTTCATGCGTGCCGTGTGCAGTTGTGCCGTGGTAGCTGCGCAGGTGTGTGTGTGGGTGATTGCGCGGGGTTAGTTTAGAATCGTTCGAACTACCACCACGCAATACGTGCATCGATTCGCACACTGCCGCCGATATGAGCTCATCGCGGTATATTAAACTTCTTTCGTTGCGAATTTGAGTGACTCTGAATATCTCATAGGCCGCACGTTCGTTCTCCTTATCAATATTAGATTACTCGAATCTCCAATAACCGCGTGCGTGCGTATAAATATTAAAATAATCCTAAAAGAGATTCAACATTATTTCTTCTTTTTTTAATTACCGCTGCATACGTGATTAGCTGATATAGATTATGATGATCTTAAATCGCTACCATGCAAGATTGATTCACGGAGCACCGAAATTACCCTAGCCGCACGCGCATGCGCAGTAGCACTGCGCATCGCACTGCTAGCCAATGTAATTTCTTCTGTTGTCCGCCGCATTCTCGTATCTATCACGTGAAGCAAAGCGTTCAATCTGACATGCCTATAGTTGTTAGCTCGGACGCATTTTACCCTGGTTTCCGTCATAAACCGAGTGATAAATTGCAACCTGATGCCATTCGTTACTACACGGCCACGCCACGCCACGGCCACGGCCACGGCCACGCCGCATCGACGTTATAACAATTATTTGAATAAACAGCGAATTCATCGACGCGTAGTTCCGTTTCTCTTGCTGGCAGTACACGTAGGCGCAGCGGCATTTCCCGGAACCATTAAATGCGTTTCATATTACGAGACACGTTCACGCGCGTGAACGTTGTATAATGTACGTAGGTAGAATATAAGGGTTATATTGCGTGTAACGTGGGCTTTTCGTGGAATATTTTTTAACGAGTTAATGCAGTTTTTCCGTTCATGCTGGTTGTTATCAGGAGATATTCAGCCGTCGGGTCACGGTCGTAACTCATACTTATCTTCGCATCCATGAAGGTCTCTGCCGCGCGAGCCTTGCCATGCGAGGACGTAGCGAGATTCTGCATCGGAGCGAACTGCGGCGCAGTATAT
>NW_014577194.1:585884-587840 GCF_000485595.1 Priapulus caudatus | reverse complement strand
TGTGTGTGCGTGCGTACGTGTGCGTGTGTGTGCGTGCGTGCGTGCGTGTGTGTGTGTGTGTGTGCGTTGTGTGTGTGTGTGTGTGTGTGTGTGTGTGTGTGTGTGTGTGTGTGTGTGTGTGTATGTGTGTGTATGTGTGTGTGCGTGTGGATGTGTGTGTGTGTGTGTGTGTGTGGATGTGTGTGTGTGTGTGTGCGTATGTGCGTACGTATGCATGTACGTGTGTTTCATGATTTCACTGCTTACGTTTTTATACTGGGAGTCCCGTGAAAAACAATTCATTAAACTGCGATGTAATTATCTTTTCGTCGCGAACGCTCGCTCTAGTCTTGTTAATTAGACAAGAAATCCGAGAAGGCGCGACAGCGTCAGGCTCTTAGACTGACACCACATTCACGCTTTCTCCGCCGACGAACGCCATCATGTATATACATGAATGAGAAAGCATCGTCCTAGTAACCAGACGACATCTTGCTTTGATGACCATACCGCTCGCTAACGTAGTTACGCTATCCGTGATCGCAGGGATGCTGCATGGGGGGCGTGCGTGTGTGCCATCCCGGATAATCGGACATCGCGTGTATTTCATTTGATGTTGCATTAGGGTTGCGCGTCGCATTCACTCGAGCGGCGAACGGTTGGATTTACGGAGACGTTATCTGTACTAATAGGCGACTAGGGAATAGCAATATGGCGGCGAGTTCCGCCAAAGCATTTGCATTTCTTTAAATGTCAATCGCACTTCTTATGGACAGGCGCACTGAGGCCTTGCCCTCTGTATACGGTGAAGTCTATCGCATGCACGCCCACATGCACGCAAACATGCACGGACACACACACACGCGCGCGCGCACGCGCACGCGCACACGCACACGCACCGTAATGCACTGCAGCGGTTTGCTCTGCAGCGGTTTGCTCTATGTACTACGTGGGCGGCGGTGCAGGGTTAATAACTTAATATGCCATTTACCATGCCTTGCTACTGTAGCATCTGGGATCGTTTCGACCGTAGGAAAAATTTCCCTTTCCGTACCGCTTTTTGCCCAAGGCAAACGCAATTTGCACGAAGGCCGTCTGTAGCTTGATTCCTCACAACGAACGATCGCGAAGTCCCGAGAAGAAACCCTGTCTACAAGCACGTAATATGCCGCTAGCTCTACCCGTGTAGCTCTCCGCTCCGTAACAAGCTTTTGGCACAGGGTAGAGGTTGTACAGAGGTAGAGGTACAGGGTAGAGGTTATATACACGTAGATGTACAGGGTAGAGGTTATATACATGTAGATGTACAGGGTAGAGGTTATATACACGTAGAGGTACAGGGTAGAGGTTATATACACGTAGATGTACAGGGTAGAGGTTATATACACGTAGATGTACAGGGTAGAGGTTATATACACGTAGATGTACAGGGTAGAGGTTATACCTGCTGTACATTATCAATCACTATAAGATAGCTGATCTCACAACTGATGGCGCCGCACGCGACTCCTCGTCCACTTGTCTGATCAAGACGATCACGCGTCGGCTGTGCCGAAATGCTAAGAATAACATATTACGATAATCACATACTGACAGAGAGCAAAACTCCGCGTTGTTTGACCATCAATGCGTGCTTGGCGTGTGCGGTTATACTAGGTTTGCTATATGCTGCTGGTGAAAGCGCAATTAGTGGAAGACTGTCCATAAATTGTATTAGAATTAGGCTTCTCTTCAGACCGATCAATGTTGAAACATCGAAGGAAGTTTTCTAAACTTATTACATGCGTGGTAACATATTCGCAGGGCGGTACACACATACCATAAAACACACGCTCCGCCACACACACGCAACGCGCCCTGTCCCCCTCCCCCACACACCAATACGGCACTTACACACACAGCAGCACACACACACACACACACACACACAGGCACACACTACACACCACACAGCACACACACACACTCAGACGCCAG
>NW_014577194.1:582993-585439 GCF_000485595.1 Priapulus caudatus | reverse complement strand
GATGCACGTAAGAGGCTACAGGGTATGAGGTCATATACATGTAGAGATACAGGGTAGCAGGTTATATTACACGCGTATGGTACAGGGTAGAGATTATATACATGTAGATGTACAGGGTAGAGTTATATACAACGTAGATGTACAGGCGCTAGAGGCGTCACTCATTACCACGTAGCATGTACAGGTAGAGGTTATATACACTGTAGGATGTACAGGTAGCAGGTTATATTACATGTAGAGGTACAGGGGTAAAGGCATATATACACGTAGATGTACAGGGTAAAGGTTACTATACATGTAGATGTACAGGCGTAGAGTTATATACATGTAGCAGTACAGGGTAGCGAGGCTTAGTCATACATGTAGAGCGCTCAGGGTTAGAGCCGTTATATACACTGTACGAGGTACAGGCGTAAAGGATATATACACGTAGATGCTACAGGGGTACGCGAGCGTTATATTCACTACGTAGCATGTACAGGGTTAGAGTATATATACACCTGTAGATTGTACAGTGGTAGAGTTTATATACATGTAGAGATACAGGGTTTTAGACGAGGTTTAGTATACACGTAGATGTACAAGCGTAGAGGTTACTATACACGTGCATATACAGCGGTAGAGGTTTACTATACATGTAGATGTACAGGGGATCCAAGGGCTAGAGGTTATATACATGTAGATGTAACGCAACATTCGTGCTGTCGTCCCGCTACACAAGTCACTATCGCCGAGCAATAGGAACGAGTTGTTCCGCAGTGCCGAGCACAAACATCACGGGTCATGTAATAACGAACTCGCCAGCGTGAATCGTGAACTGTTCAGCTGTTCGAAGCAATACAATGCCGTATAAACACGTACTACGCGATCAATCGAAGCCCTGCACACCACGTCCACAACGTAATCGAAGCTCCGTGGATGATTCGCAGCCATATGATTTGCATTTTCTATATTCTACGTTCGATCTATTTTGCTGTAATAAAGCTCGGTAGGGCGCCGACGCGTGCGTGCGTATGCCGGTGAACGGCAACGCTGCCGTCGCGGGCGCTTGTGTGCTGTTAGGTCCCGTGACCGCGTATGCGTCCGTTGGTCGTAGTGCGTGCAGTGTGCGTGTGTGTCAGTGTGCTGTGTCTGCCACACACACAACAAGGTGACAGACAGCCGAGCCGACCGATTGAACGAACGACAGAGGCAACGATTGCGAATATATATACAGTATAAAAACTATAAAAGGTTTGAGTCACAACTGTAATCCCTCTACGTCATGACGCATATAAATCGCCTGATCCATGCCTCCTTGCTGCCAACAGAGACTATACGCCCTCTTTCTGATTAAGGACCGTATAACGTTATATATGCTTCGACTATAGCGTGTGTGAGGCCCGGGAAGTCCAGAGGGATGTTATATTATTCATAAGTGGCCACCTCCCAGTGGCGCAGAGTCAATCAGACACAAATATCACCAAATGTTGCCGGCTCATGAACCACGATGAAATGGTCGGCGGCTTCGCGCGCGCATGCGCGGTGGGCGCACGTCGATCGCACCAGATGCCTTCTTCCTTCAGTTCCTTACTAGAAACTTGAGCGAGACTAGTTATAGCGCTTCGATTATTAACAGACTGCGGAATCCGGGAACCCTGGCTAAATTTGCGCAGCGCCTTCTATCGGTCAGTACTCGCCATTCATTCCCCCTCCTGCCCCTGCATGTGCGCATGATTTCTCTACTGCACTATATTTTCTCATCTGCGCGTGAACTCGGGATGTGCGTTGCGTATCTAGGGGCGACGAAAGCCGACGTATTACAATCAACGATTAATTGCATGAATCCGCAACGCTCGTACGCTTCATCAAGATGTCGGTGACATGACGGGAGAGTGGGGGCGTGCTGCAGTAACAGCCAGCCCCCTCCCTCCGAGGAAGAGGCAGAAAGAAGCCCTGGTGAATGTAAGGCAGTCGCACCACGCAGCTATCGGTCGTAAAGTTATACATCCTAAGTAAAATAAAGCCCATCTACCTGGATGCATTTGTGAAAAAATTCCCCCTAGGTAAAAATTGCGATCCCCTGGCAATTTTCTCGTTGAGCCCGTCACAGTGCGACTCGTACGCATTCGAGTGTAAACACGCTCGACATTAAAATTGCAAGATTTGATAGATTTTTTAAAAGCGATGTTTGAAGCTAATATCGTCTGCGAGAGACGGTCGTTCGGCGAGTAGCTCGCCGTACCGCTGCGCAACGCGTGGCTGGGTGCCTGCCGAGTTCATTAAAGTTGAATGAGAGCAGGCGAAGAACTAACACAGGCTTACTTCACGCCTGCCGACCAATTAGAACGCCTTCGTATCGATGACAACCCCACCTCCTCGCCCGTTGATCGCCGCTGCTGCCCTCTATTGCATTCGTGCTCCACGTCCAATTGGCACCCGGCAGTTAGATGCGATATTATATGAC